>NC_136966.1:6016784-6116784 GCF_032717465.1 Coenobita brevimanus
GTTTCAGGTTCCATTCACAGACCGACCACGAAATACTCGGAAAAGGTTTCTTTTTTCCCAACCTGCTGCATTTAAATCTGAAATAACGACCTGAATTTGTCAGTGGACGGATAGATATCATGGTCGTGGATAATGTTTGTTGCGTGATCTCTTAAGTAATACCATTTGTAACATTTTTTTTTTCCCCTGTCAGCAACGATCTTTCCCTCTATCTTTCATTCTACCTTCAGTGAGTCTACATAACTGTATTTTTTTCACTCTTCCTTGACTTTTGTCTCTGTTATTGATCTCTCTCCATATACACTAATTTCCTTATATTAAAATAGGCCTCTATGCACGCTTTCATTCTGCTCGTCACTTTATATGCAGTCCACATAACTCCTCTCTCTCTCTCTCTCTCTCTCTTTCTAATCTGCCTGCCCCTTGACGCTCCCTGATCCTTATCTCACCACATAAACTACGATCGCCGCCTCTTAAGACACATTTAAGAGAGAGAGAGAGAGAGAGAGAGAGAGAGAGAGAAGTGAGGTTGGCAGTGAAAGAAAAAGACAGATATGAAGGGCGGGAGGGAGAGATAGGTAAGGGAGAGGGGAAGACATAATTATAATTATGCTCATAATTATGTAATGGCCCATTGTTCATATTTATGGCCCTAAGTAACACGTACGAAAGGAATACTGGTGTGTGTGTGTGTGTGTGTGTGTGTGTGTGTGTGTGTGTGTGTGTGTGTGTTTTAGAGAGAGAGAGAGAGAGAGAGAGAGAGAACCACAAAGGAAACCTTACTGCTCTTTACTGAAAGGCTCTACTCTCTCTCTCTCTCCTAAATGCGGAACTTTGCTTATCATCAACATTATTACCATTATCAGCATCTCGGAGTGTCCTTAATACAGTAAATGAATACAAGAGCGTATAATAATGGAACAATGCAGTCCTTGTGTATGGCCAAACTACCCAAATGCATCCTTCTGTTTATTTATTAATGTCTGTTTTTTACTTTGATTCCTCCCACATTAACTTACACACAGCATCCTCAAGAGCAGGTGTTCTGGGTGTTTCTATCTCATTCTCGGCCTTCCTCTCCTTTTTCGTTCCTTGTAGGTACTCGGTCTAATTTATTCTACCAACTTGTTTTGGTCGTCCTTTCCTCATTCTCCCATCATCATCATCTCTTCTATGCCTCTTCTCTGTTAACGTTCCATTCTTTCTATCCACTTTATCCTTCGAACTCGTTTTCGTGCTAGTCTCTTCTTCCACCACGTAACTTTGCCGGCACGATCCTTCACTTTCTCTTTCTCAGAACCGGATTCTTCCTAGCATTTTCTTTTTACTTTTTTTTTTTTTTACAGCAAAAATGTGAATGTTCAAATTTTACGTGGTTGGAAGTGTAGCAACATTCAGATCTGCATACATCGGTACAGAGTTTGCAGCCAGATGTGGGAAACTTTTGGAGGTAATTCTATGGCTAATATTGCTTACTAAATGCTACACCAACATGAGCACAATTCTCAGCCGTCATGGAGCTGGTCACATTTCATTTGGGTGCAAATTCCAATCAGCTGTTATTTCATTTGGGCATTAGTATACGACTTCATCTGGACGCCAACATATCGTTACTAACCTAACCTAACCTAGCCAAATCTAACCTGACCTAACCTGAATTACTCATGTGTTGGCAAAGGATTATTCAGAATGGTTATGACCCATTGTAGCTGATTATAGGGGTTTTTAAAATAATCTATCTTAATTCGACGCCCACTACTCTATTTTAATTCAGCGCCCAAATAAAGCTTAATGTGGCGCCTATCTGATTTTTTTTTTTCGCTCAAATGAAATGTCAATTCGCCCAAATGAAATGCGGCGATGGAGTTACAATTACTGATGACCTTGTAGGCGAAAATGACCTCGCTTATGATCCACTCACAAGGCCGTCAATAGTAGTAGTTTCGTAACGGCTGAGAGTTGCGCACCTAATATAACGTATTTTACTCAATATTGGCCAACGAATGGCCTGCAGTTTTTCACATATCTCACAGACCATTCCGTATGTGTAATTCTATATTAATTTATCAACATTTGTGCACCTGTCTGTTGATCTATGCCTACCCATAAATGTCTACTCTTCTTAATGACCTTTCTTTCTGTCTGGATTCTTTTTATCTTTCTAAAATTCTACATTATTTTTCTATCAACCTATCTGGCTGTATATCTGTTGCTTGACGCCATATCCCATGATCTCATTTAGGATGGGGCAGAGGGTGATGTAATGGGTAGTACTCTCAGCGCTCAGCTGTAAAATCCCAAGTTCCATTCCCGAACAGGTTAGACTCAATACAAGGTTTGTTTTCACTATATTTCTGTTCAGCCTGCAGTGTAAGAGGGGACCTGGATGTACATTCAACTGTTGCATGTCATACTCTAGAGGAAGACAAACTTGGTAATAATGTATTGTCTCTCATAATGACCCTCGAGCAGTTGATAGGCTTCTGTCTCAAGCTCTCATCTGCCAGAATGATCACAAGACATTTTTTACTACATGAAACGACCAGCTACCACACGATACACTATCCTCCTTAGTTATCTTTCTTTCTTAATATCCCCATCACGTTCTGCATCTTCCTCTCCTTCCAACCACCCCACTTTCACGCACTGTCACAGTCATGCAATTTTAGCCTTATCATGTGGATGTCATTATTTCATTCCTCGTGCACATTATATACAGCGTGTGTGTACTCTCTGCAGTACAAGATGGAAGATGTAACAGTGTGTGTTGTGGCAGCGTGAATTATAAGTGTGATGATAGCAGTGTATTATGTACATAAGGTGTGTGTGTGTGTGTGTGTGTGTGTGTGTGTGTGTGTGTGTGTGTGTGTGGTGTGCTGTGCTGTGGAACTTGTAGTGTTGGTACATGTGTGAAGTATGGTAGTGTGAGATGTTATTGTGCAATGTGTTTGTATTGGGTGTGTCACAACAAGGTGTCTCACTGTATGATGCGGCAGTTTAAGGTATCACAGCTTCTGAGGTTGACAGTGTACAGTGAGGATATGAAAGGTGTGACATTGTGTCGTGTGGAAATGTGAGTTATCCCAGTCACACTGGGATAACTCACATTTCCTCATGGGTGTGGCAGTGTATGGTGTGGCAGTGTATGTGGTGAGTCAGTGACAGGTGAAGCAGTGTGAGATGTGGCAGCATACAGTTTGGCGGTGTGAGACTTATGTGAGTGTGAGATGTGGCTGTATGAGGTTTGAGTGTGCTTTGGCATTGGTAAATGTGTTTGTGCATGTGTGTGTGTATGTGTGTGTATGAGAGAGAGAGAGAGAGAGAGAGAGAGAGAGAGAGAGAGAGAGAGAGAGAGAGAGAGAGAGAGAGAGAGAGAGAGAGAGAGAGAGTTACATGAGCTGTCGTAGAACCTCCTACATAGCAACTATTCTAACCCCCAGTCCACGTAGGATCCCAGAAGACTCCCCAGAAGGGCCAATTCGCCGAAGTTCTTTCAGAACTCAATTATACGCTGTTCAAAACTCGGCTCACAATAATTGGGGAAAAACTACCTCTGTTATCTGAAACACGCCAACTTCATATATACATTATTGAGATCTAGACTGGATAATGCATTGAATTTTTGTTGAGCAGTGTGTTATGTTATTTACTAATCTTTTTTTCATTCATTTCACAAGAGTAGCGTGTTATGTTGTTATTAAGTAATCATTTATTTTAATTTATTTGGAGACAGAAAAAAAAAAAAAAAAAACTAATTTATAATAACAGGAACTGAGGTTTTCAATGACTGAATGATGATGATTGCTATGATGATAATGATGATGACTAAAAATTTACCAGCTATTTTTATACTCATTTTCACTTTCGTTGCTATAATTATATTCCTTCCGCCTTTGCTTCTTACATCCTGGTTTGTTCTTTAATTTATATACAGTTTTAGTGCTTCTTCATTCCTGTGTTTACATACATTTACAGTTGTGAAGAACAATTTCGCTCCACTTAATGGTCGAAGAAATGAGACACTCCATAATATCGAGATCACATCACTGAGTTTCAAATGCTATTGCTCATTGTCTCATTATATGCCTTAATGAAGTGAATCGGTACTGATGTCCGCGACTCGTCAAGTGCTGAGAAAAGTGGCGATACAGTAGCTTGGAAACATTTTTTATCAACTATCCTGAGTAATTTCTGGGACTTGACGTCTGGCAATAGGCACAGCTAACGCCTTCAGTTCTGCGATTTTGTTTTATTTATATAGCTGCAGATGATTCTGTAAAGCTTCGGCAGAGAAAGTCAGGTTGTGAAACAGTAAATTTTTCTAACCTCTTCACTTCCAACAGTTTGGCTGAAATTTACAAGCTCTGTAAAGCTATCTATCTATCTATATACCTAGGCTGCTTCCCCCAAGGAAAGGGAGGTAGCCGAGACAGGACGACACACTCTCCATTTACTCATCCATTTAAACACATTCATTCACATCTTAGCCCCAAAGGGGAGAACGGACAGATCCTCACCGCACCACACCGCACAAGGGTCAACTGCGCAATGCAATCAGTGACATCCGCAGCAGGGCCCGACAGCAGAGCTGGTTTACCCCTGCCACATCATAACATACCCATCCCCTTACCCGCACCTGACCTGACTAGCTGATCAGACCAAATGCGGGAGAATATCCCCTCAGGGCTGCATCATCACTTATTCACAATTTCTCTCCATTTATTTCTGTCACGCACAGCCACTCTTCCTTGCTCAACAGACATCCCTCTCGCATCCAGCGCTCTCTTCACACTATCCATCCATCCTATTCGTGGTCTTCCTCTCAGCCTTACACCTCTCACATCAGATCTAGTTATCTTTTTCACCAATCGCTCATTATCCATTCTCTCCATATGCCCAAACCATCGCAACACCCTCTGCTCAACTCGATCAGCCATCTCCTGAACAACTCCAGTTCTCCTTCGCACTTCATCATTTCGCACCCGATCCATACGCGTCACTCCACACATACTCCTCAGACACCTCATCTCCATTACATTCAAACTTTTCCTCTCTGCTACACCCATATTCCATGTTTCAGCCCCATATAATGCAGTTGGTACCACAACACCCTCATACAGCCTTCTCTTTACATCCATTCTAAGCGAAGGACATTTAAACACTTTTTTCATTCCTCCCAGCACCTTTCCTACTTCATTTATTCTAAACTTCACTTCTGCATCTATTCTTCCATCCACAGCAACATGTGACCCTAGATATTTAAAACAATCTACCTCCTCAAGCAACTCACCATTCAAAACTATATTCATCCCCCTACCATCTATCAACCTCGTACACTTCATCACTTTACTCTTATTCTCATTTACTTTCAAATTCCTCCTTTCACACACCCTTCCAAACTCCTCTACCAACTGTCTCAATCTCTCCTCTGAATCAGTCACCAGTGCAGTATCATCTGCAAACAGCAGCTGCTTCAGATTCCAATCTCCACCATCAACATTTACCAGACTCAGACCACCTAAAACTCTTGCATTCACCTCCCTTACAACACCATCCATGTAAATATTAAACAACCAAGGTGACATCACACATCCCTGTCGCAGCCCCACTCTCACGGGAAACCAATCACTCACAGCATTTCCCACTCTTACACATGCTCTACTATTTACATAAAAACTTTTCACCCCTTTTAGTAACCTACCATCAAGTCCATACAATCTTAAAACAGTCCACAAAGCCTCCCTATCAATTCTATCATACGCTTTCTCTAAATCCATAAATACCCAAAACACATCCTAGCCTTTCGCTAAATACTTTTCACACACTTGTCTCACAGCAAACACCTGATCAACGCATCCCCTCCCTCTCCTAAAGCCACACTGCTCATCACTAATCACTCCCTCTGTACCCTCTCTAACTCTCATAATTAACACTCTACCATACACCTTACCTACAACACTCAACAGACTTATACCCCTAAAGCTAGTACATTCATACTTATCACCCTTGCCTTTATACAACGGGACCACACAAGCACTTGCCCAGTCAATTGGCACCATACCTTTCTCAAAGCACACATTCAACAATCTTACTAACCAGTCAACAATAGTCACTCCACCACCCTTCAGGCATTCCACAGCACACCCATCCATACCTGCAGCTTTCCCTGTTTTCATCTCCTTTACTGCCTTCTCCACTTCCTCCTTCGTGATCAAAGAATCATTCAACTCTCCCAACACATTTATTCCTTGCACCCTTCCATCCGCCACAATCTCAGCCACCCTTTCCTCCTCTACATTTAATAATCTTTCAAAATACTCTGCCCATCTCTTCCTTACTGCATCCATCTCAATTAACATCCTTCCATCCTCTGCTTTTACTCGTTCTTCCTTCCCAGACTCTCCCTTTCGCACCCTTTTCACCTCCTTCCAAAACATTTTCTTATTCTGTTGAAAATTCTCTGTCAGCTGCCTACCCCACCTCTCATCTGCTGTCACTTTAGCATCACGCACAGCCCTTCTCGCTCTATTCCTCTTTTCCTTATACCTTTCATATGACATCTCATCCTTCCTCTGCAGCCACACTTCATATGCACGTCTCTTCTCGGCCACAGCCATACTTACTTCCTCGCACCACCATTCACTTCCTTTTCTTACACCACCACCCACACGTCTCACACCACACACCTCTTCTGCATGCCCCACCACAGCACTCTTAAACAACTGCCATTCCTCCTCCACGCTGCCATTTTCTCGACCTTTCACTGCGCTCCACTCATCTTTCAATTTCTCCTGATACTCTATCTTTTTCTCTCTTTTATCCAACTGACTCACTTTCAAAACCTCCCTGCCACACCTAACCCTCCTAGCTCTCACCCATCTCTTACCTACTCTTAACTTTCCCTCCACCAGGTAGTGGTCAGACATACCTCCACCCTCCCCTCTTAGAACTCTCACATCCAACAATCTTCCTATTACATTCCTAGACACAACCACATAGTCCATCAAAGCTCTATCAACAACCCTTCCACCCTCCTGTCTCACCCATGTATACTTATAAATATCTTTCTTCTCAAATAGCGTATTCCCAATCACCATCTGTCGCTCAACACACATCGCTATCATTCGTTCCCCATTTTCATTTCTTCCAGGCACACCATGCATACCAACTACGCCTTCAACTGCTACATTTCCCACTCTAGCATTCAGATCTCCCATCATTACCACATTCACATTCGCTCCAAAACTCTGCAGACACTCATCAACATCATTCCAGAAAGACTCCCTCTCTTGTTCATCCCTTTCACTACCAGGCCCATATGCACTCACAAACACCCACAACTCACGTTGTAAAGCTGGCAACAATAAACTAAAAATACGTCTTCGGATTTACTGGGTTATTAGGTGTCATTCGATTAGTTTTCATCTCACCCGGGGCCATTGGACGTACTCGTTCTTAGTCAAAGGGATTTGCAGTAACTAATTTCCTCTATATGTACTGCCCTTTAATATTTGATCACCTTATTTCTGTTTGCTTCTGTGAAAAATATGTACCCACATTTGGAAAATGATATTTGGAGATAGGACAGTTTCTGTCCGATTTGGACCTTCTTCAGGTTATTGTTATTGTTGTTGTCTTGGCCTCAGGTTCATCTGAACGTGAACACCGTGAAGTTGTTTTTCTTCTGCGACCCTTTCGGTGGATAGGGAAGAAAATGTGGAAGGTCTGTTTAACCGGGTAGAAGAGGCTCCCAGTTATAGCAGTCCCACAAAATGAAGGTGTCCCTCTCTAGCACCCTTCTTGAGGTAAGTAGCTTCTCCAGCCATAGAAATAATTCTTCCATTTAAATAGTTCAGGATACGCTAATAGAATTACATAGTTTTATATTTTTTATTTTTTATGTGGTACTGGAGAGGGACTTTTTTCACATGGTTGTATCTAGATAACGGGCAGTTCAACTGCTTGGTTATACAAACGTCCTTATCCCCTGAAAGAAGGATTGAAGAAGTGAGGCAGCTTAAACTACAATCTACCGGGGTTCACGTTTCATATGGTCCTGAGGCCACAACAACAATATTTTATCTATGGGTTCCTCTATTGACCCATTCACTGTGGTGACGTCATTAGTATTCGCTGTCTCATCCTATTTTTTATTCTCTCAAAATCCTAAGCTGACGAGAAAACTTTTCTTGGTCATTTCAACAGCTATTGTACCACTTTTATACCATTTTTACTCCACCTCTACAATACTTCTGCATAACATGTTATATGAGGCCATTCCGTGTACACGCTTCAGCCCCTCAGAATCTGGCAACAGTCATTTGATGGTTGTTTGGTAACACTGGTGGTAATTGACGCTCTGACGCCCCGCACTGAGCCCTCCAGATCAGTGGTCACGTCTGACTAAGTGACCTTACCTGACCTCAGTTGACCTTACTTCGCCTCACTTCACTTTCCCTTACCTTACGTCGCCTCATCTCACATCATTTTATCTCATTTCGCTTTCACTCGCTTTAGCTCACCATACTTCATCTTACGACCCCATTTCACCTCACTTTCACCTTGCCACTTCGCCTCTCCCCACCTCACCTCATTCACTTCATCTCACCGCACTCCGCCTTCCCTCAGCCCACTCACCTTACCTTGCATCACCTCAGCAAATTTCATCTCACCTCACCTCATATCATGCTGCCTTATCTCATCTCCCCTAATGATTGTCTGTGCCCGAGTATGTTGGCCAAGATAAGTAGGTTAACCCCTTTATACACTATTGAAAGAATACAGGCTCTTTACGTGGCTGTCAGTTTTATAAAAGGAAAATAAATGGGGTTTACGCAACGTTGCATTTTCTGCCAGTAACGTGTTTCCATTATATATTCCTAATTGCTGCTTCGTGGTCAGCCTCAGTCAGTCATGTCTGTGTTACATATATTTTCCCCTCGATTTTTCTTAACCATGTTCTTCAGTAGGCTTTGTGTAGGTTTGAAAGCTAAGCAGTGATGCCCTAAAGGTGTAACTGGTCGTAAGGAATGTTTGGAATAATCATTAGTCTCTCTAAACCTTATTTTCCACTAATAAAAGGGTTGGGAGGGATCCAGAGACAGGAAACGGAGATTAAAGAAAAAAAGTAAGAGAGCTGCCAACACAATGGCAAATCAAATTTGCCACATGTCTTTTCACTCATCATTCATATCTTAGAATTTTTTTTTCTCTCTCAATACACACACACACACACACACACACACACACACACACACACACACACACACACACACACACACATTAAATTCATGATACCTGTGGAACAGAGACCAATTCGTCTGGTAGAGGTTAATTAAATGCAATGGTAATTGATGGTGGAACTTCAGAACACTAAGAACAATGTCCATGGTGTGGTGTGGTGTGGTGTGGTATGGTGTGGTGTGGTGTGGTTTCGCTAAGGTCGCTAAATTTAACAGGAGCGAAGCACCTCATATCCGAAACGGTTACTGAGAGACAGACGGACAGTCATTCCTAGAGTTGGTCCTGCACTTAAAAAAAAAAAAAAGTTCGTCCATTTCCTTCCCGTCCTTTTACCTTCCCTTTTCTTGATATTTTTGCTCTTCTCCTACCGACTCCTTCTTCTTCTTCTTCTGTCTGTCTGTCTTTCTCTCTGTCTCTGTCTCTGTCTGTCTGTCTGTCTGTCTGTCTGTCTCTGTCTCTCTCTCTCTCTCTCTCTCTCTCTCTCTCTTCAGCAGCTGGTCTATGGGAGGAAATCTGTGTACCAACTCACATTTACCCCACAACCCAACATTTCATTCTCTCTCTCTCTCCTTCCTTTCCCTTGGTCTTCCTTCCTTTTCTTTCTTTTTTCTTTAACTATCATCATCAATACCCACTACCTTCTCTTTTGCTTTTCTTGAAGGAGGGGGGGGGGCAAGGGAAGGTGAGGCAATGTACTCTACTTCTCTCCTCCATCCCTCTCTCTCTCCTCTTATCTTCCTCTTCCTTCTTCATCCTTTCTTTTATGTTTTAGTTCCGGCAGGCCTATTTCAGCTTCTCCACCTTCCCTTTCCTTATCTTTTTTTTCCCTCCTTTTATTACTTTATTCCCCTCATCTTCCCTCCCTTCACTTCTTTTCTTATCTCTCATCTTACTCTTTCCTTCCTTCCGTGTCTCCCTCCCCTCCCTCTCCTCTCTGTGACTTTTCCTTCACTTCCCTCTCCCCTTCAGTCTCTTTCTCCAACCCACTCTCTCTCTCCCCCTCCTCCAACCAGTCTCCCTCAACCCTTACGCTCTCTCCATTCCATCCCACTTACCCCTCCTCTCTTTCACCCGTGCCCTTCCCTCACCGCTAACCGTTACCTCACTCACTACCTTCCTCTCTCACCACTACCCCTCCTTCCCCCTGCCACGTCTGTCACTCCTCCTTCACCATTATGGAGACACCTCCTGTTTGGCTGATGTATAATAGAAGAGGAAATATTTTGTTGCTGTGATTTATTTCGCTGCTTACCAACATACAACTTTTCGTGACGGGGCTGGGGGTGGTGAAGAAAGAGAAAAAATACAGACATCAGAAGCCTTTCTGCTTTGCTATCCTTTTCTTTGACTCATAGAAGGGTTACATTATTTATAACAGAACCTATAACAAACAGTCTCAAAAGGACTAATAGGTTTGTTGCTGCTTGCTTTCCTGAGGGAATAACAAAAATTTATTAAAAACACACACACACACACACTAACAATCCCACCAGACAAAAGCGCACTGGGGAAAATAATCCAGTCGGACATTAACCCACCGGATAAATTTTCACCGACTTACCGGACAAAAAATAATCGAAAATTAACTCACCGGATAAAACTCACCGAATAAGTATAATATGGACAAAAACTTACCGAACTAAATTTCACTTACGATATCAAGAGACAAATGCTTATTTAGATAATAAAGCTCAGTACAGACTAAATTAATTCATGGATATATTATTTGTAAACAGTATGGAGGGAAGTGCTTCATTCGTAACATAGGGAACATCATAACCTTCAAAAATGTTTATAATGGACAGAGTTCAGAGGAATATAAAAGTACCATACTATGAAAAACCGCCCTAAATTTTTAGATAGTAAAGTGATGAGGAAGGAGGACGAAAAAATTATATGGTTCTTCACCACATTCAACAATCAGACACTTCACAGCAAGGATTAATGAAACGCTGAGAACTTGGGTCCAGCGCTGTTGAAGCAAAGTGTTGCTTCGTATGACTCCTCCAAGCCTTGCACACGGACTCGCCATACAGCTTCCATGGGAGGGTTCATTGTGGATTGATATGAGATTAAATATATACTAAGTCGGCCTCATATGACCTTGACCTCTGATCCTTTGGCCTTGCTTATCTAATCAGTTCGCCTTCTCTTCCTGCTTTATCATAGACAAAACTTTGGTGGAAATCCGTCGATCGGTTCTGGAGATTTTTGAGCTCACAAGGTAAACTATAATGACCTTTTACCCCTTGACCATGCTCACCTAAGCAGTTCATCATTTCTTCATACTGTTTCACTGACAAAAGTATGGTGGAAATCCGTCTATGAATTCCGAAGATATCGCGCTCACAAGAGTGTAACGGACTCAAGGACACAAGCATGCACGGATGGACAAACCAGCCATAATTATAGTGCCTCTTCCACCATAGGTAGCCGGAAGCGGAGGCATCATGAATGCTTAAGCAGAAAAATATGACGAAACAATATTATTTCTCGCAAGGGCTGACTGTTCTGGGGACTGGAGACCTGTTAATAGTAAAAATTAGATTGCAACGTTTATAAATGTGGAGGCTAGTATTTGAAGAGCTATATTGATTAGAATCCCCTGTTGTTTAGAAGCCTTCATAAAAATGGGTCCCGTTACTTCAGGCGCATTTGGGGAGGGGGGGACTGGGGACTCTTCTGATTAAGACTGTTTTTTGTTCATGATCCCCAGTTGGTTAGGATCTTTTATGAGAAACTCTTTATCTCTCCCGTCTGGCTAATGGTATGATTTCCTCATCGTTGCCTCATCCTGCCCAGTGGATGATCTATCTTCCAGGAGGCTTTATGTAAATTCTCCCGTTGTAACGGTATATCATTGGTAAATACACGCAAAAGCCCCTTACTTATGTCTTCCTATATGTGACGTTAGTAAAGTTGATGAGGAAATTTCTAAAACATCATGCTGTAAGCCCTCATCTGCTCACAGGCTCAAGCACTTATGTGCAAATGCACAAAAAGGCGTCGTATTTCTTCGCTGAAAGTTACATTAGTTAGAGTATACTTTATGATATTATTATTGAAAGAACATACTGTAAAGGAAGCCTTGGTTTTCTTGTCCAGTTTGCCTACAGACTCAAGCATATACTTTACTTCATAGGCAAATAGCTAGACGCAAAAAGCCTTTGTGCCTTTCCTAAAAGTTAGTAAAAATTTATGAGAAAAATATTGAAAGAACGTATCTTAAATAGGAGTTTGCTTTATACGCCACAATTATCATAGACTTTCCAGTGCATATTATATGGAAGCAGAAGCAAAAAAATTCTCATCCCCAAAAGTTTTGTTAGTTAGAGTCTAGAAGGAAATTTTTGAAATGTCGTGCTGTAAATAGAAGTAGTTTATAAACTTCCGTTTGCTTACGGTTTCAAGCTTTTAGTTTACGTCATATGCAAAGAGACGCAAAAATCCAAAGTATGTCTTTCTTTAGATATACAGTATGTTAATTAAACATACAATTAAACTCAGATTTCCAGGATCTCTTTATTAGGAACTTCAGGTGTAGTTTAATTAAACCTTGGAAAATAGAAGCAAATCCCATAATGTTTCTTACTTAAAATTTATGCTTGTCAAAATATATGAGAAAATTGTCGAAAAAAAACGTGCCAGAAAACAAGCTTAGGATTTCAAGCCCCCTCCTTAATGTGACAGTGTATCTTAAATATTATTCTTGCTATACAGAAACGATCTCTTCACGTTAGAACACACATGCCAAACTTGAGGGGTTAGATGCAACCTTTACCGACTGGGGGGGCTCAACTACCGAAAAAAAAAAAAAATAATAAAATAAAATAAAAAACATGTAGGGACAGCATGAATAATAATAATATTAATTTAAAAAGCACACTGTTTTAATGGAGGGCATAATATCCTTCTGTATGTTACCGATGCATGTTTCCGTGTGTTGATAACAATAATAATAATAATAATAATAATAATAATAATAACAACAACAATAACAACAACAACAACAACAATAATAATAATAATAATAATAATAATAATAATAATAATAATATATTAATCTTTGTAATTTCTCTCCTATCCTTTGACATTTTCTTTCCTCTCCCGCTCTCATGTGCTGTCTATGTTTACACCTCTCTTCCAATCTTTCATTCTCCTTATCTCATTCCCTACCTCTCCCCACTTTCCTTTTCCCACCTCCCTACCCTATCCTGCTTCCGTCCAGGTTGTCATTAAAAGAAGCGTGAACAATGACAGGCTCACCCATGGACTCACCCCCTGAAACTTGATCACTCACTTTCTCACCTTACCCTAAACCCCATCACACTGAGAGAGAGAGAGAGAGAGAGAGAGAGAGAGAGAGAGAGAGAGAGAGAGAGAGAGAGAGAGAGAGAGAGAGAGAGAGAGAGAGAGAGAGAGAGAGAGAGAGAGAGAGAGAGAGAGAGAGAGAATGGTGCGGGTTGTGAACAGTTTAGTAAATGGGAAAAAATGAAGAAAATAATGAAATGAGAGGAACGGAAAATGCCACATTATGGAGAAAGATTGGATTCTCTCTCTCTCTCTTTTTCTCTCTCTCACTCTAAATCATTCAAGTGTGTGTGAAGACGCAACTGACACCCGTGAACGAGTGTGAGAGGCTTAGGTCAGGTCAGGCCGGGTCAGGTCAGGACGGTTTACGAAATGGTAAGTTTTCGAGTAAGTGTCTACAAGGATAATGCTTTTGTTTATTGTTGTGCGTTCCTGTTAATTTGCTCCACCGGGTATTTAAGTTGTACGCACGGTATGTCGTCTGTTTGTTTGTCTGTCTGTCGGTCTGGCTCTGGGCACCATTATGAAAAATCCCCTGGATGGAACTGAACACATTTTTGGATAAAGAGTGAGCGAAAGTTGAGGAACATTGGTTAAATTTTGACGTGAAAGTGAAAGATCGTGGTCAAGGTCATATAGAACATGAAAGGGGGAATGGTACTGCTTGGAGCAGGTATGCGCTGTAACTGCTGTTCTTAGTTACACCCGGTATTGCGATAAAACGAACTCTAGGGCGTAACCATTTTTTTTTTTTCCATGCTGCAGTATGTCAGACGGAAAAGAGAAATAAATCTAATGCCAGAGTTACGAACAAATGCAATAAAATTATAACCTGTTCGATATTACTGATTTGATAACGTCATCTCAATGATGTCTTTTGAGGGGGATGTCTTTTTAGGGCGACGTCATCAAAATTACCCATGGAAACACACACACACACACACACACACACACACACACACACACACACACACACACACACACACACACACACACACACACACACATATGCACTCCGGTCGGTATATATAAGGTTGGAAAATCGGAGTGGTGGTCAGATAAGGAGAGAGGAAAGCTTAGCCAGGAGAACAGAGTAGAAAGGCAGCAGGAAGCAGTGGTTCTCGTCACTCTGTCACTGTGTCTCAATAAAACCCACTTAACCCCAAATTGTGTATACATCACCTCCACTTAATAGACAACAAAGCTAGAGCGGAAAGTGAGACAGAGCACGACCCACAAAGAGTTATCCAACGCCTCACGATTTTATCAATAGCTTCTCACGTTAATCTCCACATCCTGAGCTACGATTATCTACAAGGGCAGCACTATCAACAACTGGAGGCTGCTGCGATCTACGATACATCTATGATACACCTACAGTCTCTGTCTAATTAACATTTTGGCCACATCTGTCGACACATCTACCACTATAAACGGTAGTGAAAGAATTAGTGGATTCTGAATCGCTCACTATTGTATAAGGGAGTCTTTAACAAGAGTTAAACGGACTTGAAATGATCGTTTAGAAGGTTATTACTTGTTGTGTTGTTTTAATTACTGGGAAGATATTGTATGATGTTTTTTATATATTTAGCCCACTATTCAGGTGTACTTGTATGCAGAGTTTCTGTACTGACTTCTATAGCTTCAAGCTGATTGTGTGTATTGACAATGTTTTCGCTTATTATATCTCAATAGGATTTCTTTCTTAATAATATTAATTAAATTACATTAACTTATTTTGTAGGTAAGTATGCCAGTGAACTTCGATATCATTAACTTCGTCTCTAATGGCCTTGATAAGAAATGAGGCATGTGTAGATTTTTTTTTTTTTTTTAATACCAATTCTGGAGTCTGTAATAATGGAACACTCCTCGGTTATCCTTAATGAGACATAGGGCTTAAAAAAAAAAAAATATATCACCTACCTCTGAACCGATTCAGTGACTCTGTAATGGTGTACAAAAGTGTGGTTTCGGGTATGAAGTGGATCCATCAATAAATATGGAAAATAGGGATAGGTCAGGTTATGTTAGGATAAATTTGGTTTGGGTAGGATAAAACTGGCTAGGTTTGCATAAAATACCTTAGATTAGGTTAGGATAATATTAGGTTGGGTTCAGTTACGAAAGTTTAGATAAACTTTAGATAAACAGCAACTGATAAAGGCAATTTCGTCCAAAAGCGGCGCCCCAAGATGGCGTTCGTCTGTCAACTCTCACCACAAGAGGGCTTCTGTCTGTACACAATCAATCAATCATTTCCTGTGGCACCCTCGGGGATGCATAGGGCCTCGATGAACTCACACCACCACATCCTATCTTGTGCTAACTCCTCAAGATCTCCCCAACACTCATCTCCAGCTTCCCGTCTCATTGTCCTCACCCACGTCTCTTTTGGCCTTCCTCTACCTCTCCTACCAGGTGCCACCCACCCTGGTGTACCTCGTACTATTCCCTGTCTCCTATACACATGTCCTAGCCACTTCCATCGTGAGAATCTAACATATTCGTCGATCGGCTGCACTCCCGTTATTTCTCTAATTCTACTATTTGGTATCCTTTCCCACCACTTAACTCCTAATATTCTTCTAAGTGCTTTATTTTCAAACACCAAGAATTTATTTTCCATAGTCACTGTGCTGTACCAAGACTCGTGTCCATAAATTAAGATACTCCTAACCATTACCTTATAAAGTTTGATTTTTGTATGCACAGAGAAATTGTTATTATTCCAAATATTTTTAAGCATTCCCATTGTCTGTACACAAACACCGTTTTTTTTTTTTTTTTTTTTTTAACGCTTTTCACCACAAAGAAAAGAAACTAGAAAAGGCAATCAGAAAGTACTAAATGAGAATGTGAGTTGCGAAAAAAGGCAAAATAAGGTCCTATGTCTCCTTAAGGATTACTCAACCCTGACCATAAAATACCCATCCTGATCGACGTGGGATGAAGAATAATTACCTAGCACTGTCTTGACCTTTAGTCAAATTACATTTCTTATTGCCATCGCCATTCTTTTATTATGGGAAAGACCACTCGTTTTGAATAGTTCAGCCCTCCAGTTCATGCCTCTTAGGTGAATGTAGCAGTCTGGTAATGACGAATACGTCATCTGATTCAAGGGCTTAAAGGGTTCCTTAGACGTTAAAAAATAACAGACTAAATCCTTGCTCATTATAAGCTCAAACATCGTTGCTAAGTACTTTGAATTTACCCCCACAGGATCATGGACGAAACCCATTGGCCAGGTTCCTACGAGCCTTGCACAATGTGCTGCGGCGTGATGTGTATCACCACAACTCATTCACACAGGTCAGCCCACGGGCAGGTCCTCATAGGTGAAGACTGCGACGTCATTATCCACTGGCTATCTTGTTACTCTCTCTTCTTGTGCCCAAACATATTACTGAGACAACTACAGTGTGTTTGTGTCTTGATTGTCAATGTTGTTAAAATTATGCCAAATAACTTAGGCCTATTGTTACCTTAATATCGTTAGATATATTGGAATCATTCGCTTTTCTAGCTTTACAAGACTAGAAAATAAACAGGGGTTAGTAGGTAAATGTTGGGCGCTGTACAGAATTAATTTACACTTGAGACATTTCATTTTATCATTTATATGCGCCACAGAAATTTACTTCTATGATGGCCTGAAAGATGTAATTTTTTACTGAAAGTCCGTGACACCAAGGGGCACTGAAGAAAACTATCCCATCTCCTTTTACCCAGTAAGTTTCATTAGAATACAACTGCTCTTTCTACCGTAGTGATGCCGTCTGTGTTTGGGGGGGCGGGGGATACAGCATTATGTGAGGAGGAGATTATTATAGTCTTGACTGATGTACTGTAAGTCAATATATCATCCCTGTGATGGAAATATGAAGTGAAGCGTTGGATAGTAATATATTATGTGTAATATCATCCCTGTGATGGAAATATGAAGTGAAGCGTTGGATAGTAATATATTATGTGTAAAATAATTAAATATCGACCGTTAGTTCTGTCCTCGTTTCAGCTTACAGCATAGCAGTGGAGTGAAATGGGGTATTAGCTCAATATTTTGTCAGCTATTCACTTATTATAATCAACGTAGTTTTAACTTTTAACTCATACCTTGTTTTTTTAATATCAGAGATTTTTTTTTTTTTTCAACAATGACTATTTCCTCTTTACTAGGTGTAATCATATCTACCTTTAGAATGGTATAATAAGAGAATGTGGCTAAACGTAGAACCGTCGGTTGGTGGGTTTCCTAGTATGGAGTGTGACGCAATGTCTGGATGAGGCTTATTTCATCTGCTGACTGGATGACCTGTGTGACTGGGCCGTGGGCACTAATTGCAGGTGTTCCGTATCATGCGGGGTCTGTTAGCATGGGTTTTTGCCTTTCTTGTTTTGGACCTTTTTAAACAGTGGATGTGGCGATGGCTAGAGCAGATTTTCACTGCAAGGGCGCTTTTCATTGTAGCCACTCTTAAACCCTGTTCACATATAGACGGTACACGCTAGCCTACGGATGATGCCGGTACAGAAAATTTGTCATACCGTGGCCATCTGTGGTCCTTTCCAAAAGCATGATGCTGTGACATCATCTGCTACAGTGCCTCTACGATTAACCTATAGTTAACGACAGTGGAGTTATGGTTGGCCTGCAGAACACCAAGATAACGCTAGGGAAGGTGATGGAAGAGCTCACGGTTGTCCCTGGAAAGGCTACAGTTGATGACGGATGACGACATTCACACCACGGATGATCACGGCGAAACTACGGTGGACCTACGATTACTCATGGTCTGTATGGATGTTCAGAGTGCCACTATGGTTATCAAGAGCCAGACGTGTTGTCAAGAATGCTTTTGGCATTATGACTGCAAGGTAATTATACTGAGTAAACATTTCAATATTTCAACATTTCTGCCATATTCTCAGTATATTTTTGCATGCAGTGAACTCACAAAATACATGTACTGTAAATTTTCTGATTTTGTTGTTTGCTGACCACTATGTCACGCTCTCCAAAGAGAATGGAGGCCACATTGTCTTGGCTTGATGCCAAGACAATGTGGTTGAGGTATCCGACACATCTCAATACCAGGGTTGATCAAGAAGACCCAGTGACACATTAGAGGGTTCCTGGTCCACGGAGGGACAATGGCAGCCTCATAGATTTGGGCAACAGTATCATAGGAATGCCACAAGCAATGCCAAGCTGCAGTGCCAGTACCTGATGGAATATGTAAATTCACCTGCAGGAAGTGTCCCATGGCAGAAAGACAAGATTTGAAAGATAAAAACCCATTTATATAAAGTTTTAACAACACACGAGTACAGTTAAAAGTTTGAAAAATTTATTAAATATGGATTTCTAAAAGTACTGACATGCAGTGTACAAAATCAGCAATATTTCACAAATTACTTGTCTTTACAATATATTTGTACTGAGGATGGAAGTCCTCGGAAGTCCTATTGGGACAATGTATATTTGTATAGATGATGGAAGGCCCCAGAAGACCTACAGTGGCCTACAGTTAACGCAGTAGCCTACGGTGGTCATACGGTAGAAAATTTACTGTAGCTCATTGTAGAAAATATCAAACATGTTTGACATTTCTACGGTTGACAAGAGATTATCACGGATGCCTACGGATTTCCCCAGTACCTCTCCCGGTACACTTACGGAAGACCCCGGAAGACCCTGGTTGGCTTTACAGGTGTCATCTGTAGCATGTACCGTGTATGTGTGAACGAGGGTTAAACCGTTTGAACCCAGTGACATTTTTTTTAAAGGAGTTTTTATTATATCATGAGGTTTGACAAAGGCTAAATCTGACCTGCCCATGTCTCATAAACTGACAAATTCTGAGGACAGGAGTCATAAGTCACAAAATTGTCTCCTGGTTCAAGAGGTCGAGATTAAAACATTAGTATGAATGACAAGTATAACAGTTGCTACCAATTCAAGAGATTTTCTTTTTTTTTTTTCCCTCAAGAAACTCTTGTTTACAAATTAGATAATAGTTCAGATGCTTAACATGACTTGTGCTAACTGTCACTGCTATAAAACTATTTACACATGCAGTCTTGTAAGAGACTGGTGCAATTTAAACATAACCCTTTCAGTTTGGTGAGACTTTACAGATTTATTCTTGCCACCTACATATTTTTAGCTTTGGGAGATCATTTGTAGTTAGGGAATCATTTTATAAATAATTATAAATAACTCTGTAGTTCGAAGTCTAAGCCAAATACAGGTGTATAAGAATATTAATGAAAAACATCACTGCAGTGTATTTTACATTTACACGTTTTAAATCAATTTTGGTTCTCTAGCAGATGACCTTTACTCATAATGATATTCTTATTAGCAAAACTAAGTGTTTGTCCACTTCAAATTTATTAAATACATTCGTCCCACTTAACAATATTGAATTTCTTAAATGAACTTCAGACTTTCTATTTTGAATATTTATGGTTATTATTTTATCAAGATGAAAGTTTTCAGGACACCATACTTTTGATCATTCTGAATATCTTAGTCACAGTTGTTTTCCTTACTGAATATCTAGAATTGTCTTAACTCATATCCACACTGAATTCTACTAGCAGTGAGTTGGCGCCACCAGGTGTCCAGGGGTGGATCATTCAGGTGGCACTCCATGCTGAGCTTGCCGGCTTCGCATAATGCTGCATCTTTTTAATACTTTGTTTGTACCAACACATGTTCAGTGCTTTGAATCAGTAATGCTTAGCTTATCATGGCTTGCACTCAAAGTAAGTTTCATTCATTGCTGTTTTACTGTAAATAGTTTAGCATTTTCTTCATTCAAGCCTTATTTTTAAATGATAGGTTGTTGGTCATTGGGCCTTACTTTATTTATTTATTTATTTATTTATTTTTTTGCTGCTGTTGAGCCGCATTTTTGGGATTTAAAAGTCAATACATTTTGACTAATCTTGATATCATACATCGACTATCGTACTGATACCTGTTTTCGCAAGCACCAAAAGTCAAAACGATTTTGAATTTTGAGCACGATTAGTCAAGATTAGTCACTGTTCCTCCCGAGGTATTTCGACCGATACTGACTTTTCATTTTGTAAACAAACTAAGTGCTACCGAAGTCGAGCCAAACTCGATAGAGAAGAAGACAGAGCTTATGGCCTATTGAGACAAAAGTGATCCCATATAAGTTTCTTTGACATGGAGAATCCAAATTTGCTGTCAGCTGACACCTGTGGTAGTGCCATCTAGCACCAACTTTAGTAAAAGTTATTCATTTAAGCACATCATGACAAAAGTGGTCCATTAAACATATTTGACATGACTAGTTACTCATTACAGCAAACTGTTTGAAACAAAAGCCTCGGCACATGTCCCAGAGCAATTCTACTCTTGTTTATCCCTAATGCTAACACAGTTTGAGGGTCTTTAGGATTTTAACAATTTTACCTATTTTTTTTTTTTTTTTTTTTAGTGTCCAACAACAATGGTACAGCTGCCCTTTCATCTCATGCCAAAATTTCAAGCAAAAGCCCCGTCTGGTCGGTCACATGGCGATTAATATCATTTAATTCCTCTACTTGCAGAAAATCCCCAAGGCAGCCATACGGTGGACAAACGAATGTTTATAGAGAGCGGTGTGGTAAAGGCAATACAATCTTGCCAACCCGTTTTCACGACACTCACTTGAAACTCAGTATCAGTCAGAATGGACAGCAAGATGATCTTGACTTTAAATTGTCGAGAAAAAGCGTCTTTAATTATGGCCATGCTTTTGTGTTTAGTTCATGAGTGTCTTAATTACTTTTAATGTCGGGCATTTTAAAATCAAAATGGAGTTATGCCTGCCTACACTATCTGCATAAACTTTTCATTAAAACTGCATTTTTCATACTCCATATTAACCACAAATTTCAAGCTTTTATCATTTGACTGGTGGAATTTGAGCACTACATATTATTTTGAGGGATAAGTGCACCTGTTTGTAATGGGAAATTTGACATCAGGAAGGGATTTAAAAAAAAAATGCCTAAAGCATAGGTGCTAAAAGACTTCTGCAGACAAATGTTGCAATACTGCATTTTTCCTCGCTGGAATTAGTCAGACTTACCTTCACGGTGTACGGCAAACCAGTTATGTTCACAAAAAGCTGAGATATAGTTAGATAGGTAAATAGATTCATTGACTACAAACTCACAGTTGCCAGTTTCTATAGATTTACACATAATGATCCAGCACAATATCACTTACAATTAGTTTGAACAAGTTAAATACAAAAATTAACAGAACTAGTTATGTACAAAATCAGAAAAAAGAGAAATTACAACTTGAATATAAAACATGTCTTGCAGGAAAAAGAATAGACATAACAGTGAATCGATGTCTATTTATGCATATAGTGCAAGAGTTTTATTATTGGCACTGCAGACAGTTTTGTAGTCATCATAAAAAAAAAAAAATGATTTTCCAGAGTTCATTAAGTATCTGCATGGACATTAAAAAAAAAAAAAAATGTTGGCGTCTGCTTCTTGACATGTTTTTACTTGCATACGATGAAGAGATCTTGGTACTATTATGATCTATTTTGTATTGTACTCTTGCAACCACCAGATGATTAAATAGCTTCGTCGAGACTATGAAACTGGAAGAAGAATAGTCTTCATTGACTTATTTTGTCTAAGGCTACACACAATCGCCTGTAATTGGTAAGAATAATCTAGAACCAGTTCAAATGCACAAGATGCGGGAGCTTTAGGACGCTTCAGTTAATGACTTTAATGTGGTGTAGCTTTCCGAAAGTCGTTGATATCTACGGGATCGAAGTACCTCGTGTCCAGTAATCTTTTGACTGACGAACAGCAAACTGAGGACATGATGCATAATGTTATTACTTTTTCTTATTGTTAGGCTTGTAGGCTTAACCCACGTGGGTTTTACGAAACCAGGTCCAGCAAATATCCGTTCTTGGAATGAATGGTCTTTATTCGTTATAAAAATTTTTGGCACGTCCACTTAAGGTAAGACATATTTTATGACTGAATTTGACTATTTATACAAATTAAACCATGTCGTGGTAGCATAAAATTCGACGGGCATGAGCTATGAAGCAGTAACGTTTCCTTATTTTACTGGTCAAATTAACCCACCATTTTTTTATATATATAACAAAACAGAGGAAGGAAAAACAAATGAATAAAAAATATAATCCATACACCAGATTACTGGTGTCCTCCATTCGTAAAATGTATGTAACAGTTGGACTTGGACAGCCGTAGGTTGAAGTTTGGGGGGAAACAAGTTTTACAACATCTGGCCATCAACAGAGCTAAAAATGGTAGGGCATTTTCGTTAGGATAGAAATAACACGCTATACCTTTAGTAATTAATAAGTCTTATATAACTGTACTATTTCTGCACATCCTAACCCGGAAGTTACGAAAAAAAAAATATTTAAAGTTTGTATCCCTACCCATTATACTCACAACAGCTGCCACACCTCGAGGGGCAGTTAAATGTTTTATGCATGACAAAAAACTGCGACAACAACGCCCTTTGCATTCTTCACTACGGGAGAGGAGTGCTAATCCCTTCAATCCAATAATTTTCTTTTTTTATGCCACAGACAAAGTTGTGCATCTTTCGGAGAGACTTCATTTGGTGAAGGGATGAATGATGGCTATATCTAACCCTTCTAGGTCGAAAAGTCTATGCTGAGTAAAATCGGGGATAGCAGGAATGAATTAATGAATGCTTCGTCCCAATGGACAAGTTGGCGATTTTTTTTTACTTCAGTTGTGGTCTCCGTTTTTATGTAGTCGTTTTAGGGTGTGTGCTGGGGAAGTGCGCCTTAAAAGTAGGAAATAAGGTTTAACAGTCGTACCAGACCCAGAGAGGTGTTGAGTTACTGGTGTAATTGGCCATTTAACTATAAGGGGCTTTCCCTAAGGTTTGTGAATTGTATGGGGGTAGGAAAAATTTAATTATAACCAAATTAATGGATTGAAGTTATCGTTGATTGTCTGCTGACCCCTTCAATATGTCTGCCGTGAGCTGTTGATAGCAAAATTAAAATAAACGTCATCCCATCGAAGGGGTTAATGGAGATCACACCGGTATGAGAGATCTCCCTGAACCCATTACTCTCCAGGGTTGCTGCGTGTGCCATTTTGCTGGAGGAGTAGGACTGCTTACTGAACCGCCCTCTGCCTACCGAACCACAGTGGTGCAGCTGTGGTGTAGGCTTTAGGGCATCCCCTTGATCAATTTTGAAATTCTGATAACTCCGATTTCTGTTCTCAAATAAAAACGAATGACTTAAACCCCTTTAATCCGACGATGTAAATTGTATATTTTTGTTGCCACAGCCTGACGAATATATTTTGATCAGGAGAGTGTCCTGGTACCGAAAGAGTTAATGAAGGCAGTAGGTAACCCCTCTGGTTCGAAAAAAAATATTATATAACCCCAATAAAGCTGTCTAGATATAGCAAGAATATACTAAACAATACTTCACCGGAGTGAAGAGGTTAACTGGCCATTAAACTGAATAAAATATAGTAAAGAACGATACTAATCATTTATCTGACTGGAGGGATCAGGACAGATTACTTTCAGACACTTCACCACGAGGGGTTCTCCTTAAAGCTGAATAAAGCCACCCGGCGACCGCAACAATAAACAAATAAGAGTGGCACTACAGATCTTAGTGACGAGTCTTCATTACCAGAGCCACTGGTGGGCTAATACAATTCATCGGCGGCAGCAAGGATAAAATATCAATGATCAGACTACTGAAGTACTTAACAATAGCAAATGAAAAAGAAATACACACAGCTCTGTGGGCGTCAGGTTGTCAGTTTATATTTCATACAAGTACTGCCCCATATGGAGTGACGGGGTTTGGGGCCCAGGCTACTTAGCCTTTAGGGGTAACATTTCTTTCTCTTTCTTTCTCTCTCTCTCTCTCTCTCTCTCTCTCTCTCTCTCTCTCTCTCTCTCTCTCTCTCTCTCACTGCTAAAAAACAAGAAATGTGGAGCAAAACTCCGACCACTTGATGATTGAAACCGAAGTGCATACATAGCACAATAGTTTGAGCCCCGACTGGAGCCTCATACCAGTGTGGAGTCGATGTTCCGTGATGGAGAGGCTGTTTGGATCCCCAGCAGTGAAACGCGTGTGGCACACTACTGTACTTTGACGGATTTTGTTTCCGGGAAATTGAATGATTCAATAGATGTGTACAAACATTTTAATTCATGCCATCTTAGCTACTCTCTTGGTGTCCATTAGATCAACACCGTCCACTCTGGAACTGAATGAATTTGTTTAGTACTGCGTCACCCCTAAGGTGAGTAAGAACAGCTTGCTGTCAGCTATAAAACAAATAATAACTTTGTTATTATAGAGCGCAGTTTCATCCAGCTATAAGTAAATCATGGAATGATCAGAACTACTTCAGCTATTATTTAGTATGAAGTCGGTAAAGTCATTTTCGCCCGATATTAATAAGTATTAAGAATTCTGTAATACAATAGAAACCAGTCTCATCTCAGCATCACAAAAATCACATTTTTGTATGAAGAAACAACAAAATGTCCATTATTAACTGCCAGAGTATGAATGATTACATTGCAGTCTCGCTCACCCTCCTGGTTAGTCTGAGGGTTGTATTAATTACCAGAGTGTGAATGACGACACGACAGACTCGTTCATCCACCTGGTCAGCCTAAGGATTGTCTAGTAACAGATCTTCCTTGGCCATGTATTTTAAACATTATGCCTCAATAGACAGTCCTTTGTTTCTGATGAAAAGTATGTCTACATAAGTATATAAACAGCATGCAGCAGATATTTAGAGTATAATATGAAAAATAAATCGCGTCGAGAAAGCTGAAAGGAACCTTGCCATGCCACCAAAAATACGATGCCTGTCCCCTCATCCTGCCCGTAGAGACATATCTTGGTTACGAGAGAGAAATGATCGTACGAATGGTCATCAACATGAAGGGGTACCAGTACGACCGGGTAGCAAGTATACACATCATAGGACCCAAGACAAACACACACACACACACACACACACACACACACTGGTGCAGTGGTAACGTTCTCGCTTGCCATCTGGTAGACGGGAGTTCGCGCCTCGCTCAGGTTGCGAAAAGTTTCACTGACGAAGTGGGTGGTTACTGTCCCCCTTGAGCAAGAGGACGGGTGTGTGGGTGTGTGAAGGTCACAGCCTTGCCCTTAGATCGGACTATATGAGCTCTCAGCTCCCTTCCGGGAGGGTAAAAGCTGACGATCACGACCATCAAGTGATCCTGACCGACCCGGTGAATTACACACACACACACACACACACACACACACACACACACAGAGTAGGAAAGGCCGAATAGGTAAGGTACAGTGGGCCAGTAAGTAATGGTGCGGCATTATGTGTGTGTGGAACATTAAGTACCTCATAACTCCAGCTCGCCTCCTCTGGTAATTGGATGCGAACGCCCCCAGAGAGGAAAGTGTTGGCGCTCATTTGGGTACTAGGGTGTTGGGGTGATCTGCTAGGTGGGGAAGACTGACAAGGATGGAGGCAATGGCGATGAAAATGATGGTGGTAAGGATGGTGACAGTGATGATGGTAAGGGTAGGGACAGGGGTGGAGGCAAGGGAGGGAAGAGGCAAAAGATGTTGGCAAGGTAGTGGATGGGGTGATGGCAAGGAGACGATACACGTGTGGTGGCAAGGTCGGCAAGGGGCAGGACTTGTGGTAAGGATGGCAGTGGTGGCAGGGACAGAGGCGAGACAGGTGCAGAGTACGACTGTGGGGGATGACCAATATCGTAAGCGGGATATTAGGGCATAGGACACACAGCTGTTCCTTGCCTCATTTGTCATTTCTGTTCCTCGCTTCCCTCTTTTTTTTTGGGGGGGGGGGGGATTAACGGGAAGACACATAGGAATAAATAAATATACAGATGGTTTCAGATTTGAGTACTTATACAGTTTTGTTTAGAAAATGCTGAAAGAGTGTAAATGAAGAAAGGTTTTCATTCTAGTGAAACAGCATAAAACATTATTCTTACATATTAATGCAGAGGAATCCAATTCACTTATCACTTCATGAAGTGAGTGAATGATGGTAGCCTACCTGAACATCTTCTATAGTGGCAAAAAAGGAAAAAAAAAATCTCTTGCTTCGCCTTTGCCGTTTCCCTTCTATCTCCCCTTTCCTCTAATCCCTTATCTATCCTGGAGCCAGGGCGTGATGTAACTATAAACTGTCTCTCACTGAAGTTCGAGGGGCTACCACTTGCATAAATAGGTCTGACTGTCTTACCTGGTACACGTCCGCCTGTTGCAGCAAATACGCTCGTTAGAGCTGGATTATTAGGAGTTTGAGATATTAAGGCCGGATTAGGGATTGTTTTTAGCACTCTTGAGTGTAAAGATCACAGTTATGGCCGAGAGTTGTGTGGTGTAGGGTAGTGTCTGAATGATAAATCACCCTTTCTCTTTAAAATTTAAGTAATCCTGCTGCAAAGGAAAATTATGTTTATTGCTTTGTATCTGGAGATTAAGTACCCGTGAAAGAAAATGCATATATTATTGTTTTTTTCTTTCCACCACCGTTTTTTTTTTTTTTTTTACTTTTCATAACACCTTGTCTTTATCCTTTTCTCCTTCGAAAGTAAATCCTTGAGTACGGTTCCTTACTTTTAAATTAATAGCTTTTGCTATCCAAACAGTTCCATTCGGGTCAGGGAAGGCCTTGTATGGTGAAGGGGCTAATGAAGTTAACCCTTCCAGTTCAAAACTTTTCTTCCAAGTTGGACAAAATCATTTGAAAGTAGCAGGAAGACACAGAAAATGCTTCACTGATTTCGAGGGTACTACCTTTTTCAGGCCTTACCCCTGAGAAAATCACTTATATTATGTGACAAGTGAAGGTGTGAGGCATGTTACAAGACTCTGGGTTTTAACGAACGAACTGCTGGGCCTTAGGGAACGGACTATCAGAGCGATACACTTAAAAGAAACCTTGTAGCTCATTCCTCATATATCTGTCCATCTTTTGCTCGATGCAGCATCCCGTGAAGCATCCCGCAACCTGTAGACATTTCTTTCTTTACTCATTAACGACACTTGCTTCCAAAACATTTCTCGATTCGGCTCTGCTGTCTTATTCCTCATTTCTCGAACAGTCATTTTCCTAACGTCGTATAGTATGAAGAGCAGCCTGGAAGCATTTCTGATCATACAACTAACGCTTTCGCTGCATTTGATACATTTGGACTCTTTATTCTGAATAACACTATTAGATTTTATTACAGTAAGCAAAATGCCAGCATTTACAGTCTTCAAAAACTATCTCAAATATATCTGTCTCTGATATTAATACAACCAGAAGTTTTATGTAGACTAACACTATGATTTCATCCAGTTGAGTGCAGTCCAGCAGTCAAAGAGTTAACGCCTGCGCCTCACTCCCTCATCTGGTATAACACTGGAAGCTTTTTCGTCACTCAACAGTCTACCTTTTGCCTCCATTAAAGATTCTTCTTTGTCCTACTTATGAAATAAAACACAAGAGGTCGCAGCTGCTGCTTCTGCTGCTGCTGCTGATGATGATAATAATAATTACTGAGGATGATGATGATGATTACTGATGATGATGATGATGATGATGATGATGATGATGATTCATAATGATAACTGATGATGGCGATGACCGATGATGATGATGATGATTGATAATGGTGGTGATTGATGACTGATGATAATGATGACTGATGATGAAGACTGATGATTATGACTGATGATGATGACTGATGATGATGACTGATGATGATGATTGATGATGACTGATAATGATGACGATTAATAATGTGATTTATGATGATGATGATGATGAGTGTATTCATTCCCTACTCTTATTCAAATCTTTCTTTCTTCAGACAGCTACTTCATCGCTGGGCAAAACCTCTCGCAATTGTGGGGTTACAAACAAACTCCATAACTCCTTCAGTCCGGAAAAATACTTCATTTTTATTTTATTCTTGCCACCACCTGGCGTGGTTCTCCAGCTTAGAACAGGCTTCTGGTAATAAAAGGGATACTTCCTGGGATACCTAACTCTTCCTGTGCCAAAAGTCTCTCCAAAGCTGTGTAAAAATCTTTTGGTTGTGGCAATAATAGAATATGAAATATATCATTAAAGTGATGTGTTTATCCCCTTAAACATACTATTTTTTTGTTTAATTCCTCCAACTGTCAAAATATTATATCCACCTTAAGGAATCCCACGTACCGCGAATTATATATTCACTTAAATGTCCTGGATTACAGCAGCCTAGCCCTTCACCACTCCATCTCGAATGGGATGATAGTATGTTGGATTTTTATAAAGTTTTCTGCAGCTGCCTTTCACGTCACAACTCCAGTACCTTCCCACCCTGTATGGCCAGACACAAGCACGCTTACGACACTCTTTAGCGCCTCCACCTTCGCTGTCCATTGGTATTGTATTGGGAATTCTGTATATTTTTTCTAATAGATACGGTGTGCATTGGACACTCCATTAGTTGAATAATATCGCCTGACTTCAGAGATTTAAAAAAAAAAGTCATCGTATTCAAGAGTCCAAAACAGATGTGGGTAGTGTGCAGTGTGTAAGATATTGATGGTTCCTCTTGGAGAGGTAATTAATAGTAGGCTGATATCTTTGGTAACCACGCCCAGTCAGTCCTATCAACACCTGTTTTGCTGCTAAACCTGTATATACAGAGTAATTGGAAGAGAGAAATCGAGACGGGAAAAAATCATGTATGCTACTCACAGCCAAGTTTAACGAATGTAACTTTTAGTGTGCATTCATCATCATCGTTGTCGTCGTCGTCGTCGTCTTGAGTAGTACTAGTAGCAGTAGTAGTAGCAGTTGCATCATCATCAGCAGCAGCATTATTAGTAGAAATAGTAATAGTAATATCATCATCACCTGCCTGTTATATAAGCTCTGTGGAATGTATCACTCTGGGTTCTATTATGAAAAATGAGGGCGCAAAAACGTAGACAAACGTTCTGTGATATAATTTCTGAAGTCATAGATGATGACAGAAAGTGTCTTACATTTCTTGTATCACTACTGCTTACACGCCATTATGTGGTTGCAGGTTGGTTGCATCTAACAGTAACTAGAGAGAGAGAGAGAGAGAGAGAGAGAGAGAGAGATTGGAAGAGTATATTGTACATACAGTATATGTATTTTCAGTGAGACATCCCCCTCCCCCCAAAAAAAGCAACGGAAACGAGTGAGTTCATTCATCGTCACTATCGGCTGACAGGACCTGCCTCCCGTCTCACTTCACAGAACCCCATTGCCTCCGTTTGCTACCCTATCCTCTCTTGCTCACCCGTCCGGACTAATCTGGCTCTCTCATCTTTCCACCACCCTTCTCCTCCTTCACCCATCTCTCCCTCCCTCAGTCGCTTTTCCTCCCTTCATTCTCTTCTCCCACTATTCTCCCCTCTTACTTCCTCCGTGTTCCCATTACCTCATTCGTTTTCTCCTCCGTTCATCTCTCTCTCATTTCTTCTCTCCGTCTACCTCATCCTTCTCTCTCTCTCACCTCTCTACTTCCCTCCCTTCATCTCCCTAACCCCTCTCCTTCCCTCCCTCCATCTACTCCATCCGTCTTCTCTCCCTCCACCACCCTCACTCTTCTCCTTCGTTACCTTTAACACCTTCACCTTTCCCGTTTCCTCCGTACATCTCTCACCGTTCTCCATCTCTTCCTCACCTCTCTCAACCTTCTTCCCTCCCTCCCTTTTCACTCACTCTTGTCTTTCGTCCCTCCATCTCACTCACCATTCTTCAGTCCTTTCCTTCTCCCTTATTTCAAAATCCTCGTTACTCTCCACCCCCACCCCTTTCCATATTTAAAAATAATCCTAAGCAGTTTCTACGATAAACAAGTTTCCTACGGTAGCTTTTTTGCGGAACTCATATCGTTTTGTGGTGTTTTTCACTGTGAGGTTCATTGCATTTTGGTTGTGAAGTGCTTGAATGCTGCGTGATTGAAGTCAACAGAATAAACAAGCAACCCCATGCATCACTTTTGTTTGTTTATTTTATGAATACGACTCTCTCTCTCTCTCTCTCTCTCTCTCTCTCTCTCTCTCTCGTCAACGTCCTGCCCCGTTTCCCAAATCTCACCGTTTATTCCCATTCTCTCGTCATTACCCTCTCTGTCCTTCTCTGTTTCACTGTCTCATCATATCCCATCCCCGCATATTGCCTGTCTCCCCTAACTCCCCCTCCCACTTTTTCTCTCCTCACCTCCTTCCGCCACTTCATCACCGTTACCCCTGCTTTGCTACAATTTTTTTTTTTCTTTCCTGCCCTTCTGTCTCCTTCTCTCCCTTCCCTCCGTCTGCCAGTCTGCCGGGAAGGAAGACTGAGATCGACAGAGCTTTATTGAAGTTTCATTTCCAAAGGTTATCCTGTTAAAAGAATTAAAATCATTTTGCTACCATGAGAATGATCTTGCAAAGTAGGAATCATACTCGTACTGTGTTCCCTACTTAATTTTTTTCGGTTACTGTTCTGGGCTGCTATAACTAAGCAGGAGTATGGAAAATATTCGAGCCCAACAATTAGTTATAATTTATGAAATCCCATAAGGTAGTGAGGGAATCACAATACTGTCATAAGGTAATGATGTGCTATATAAAGTAGAGAATGAAATTGTCGTAACGACTTCTTTGCTTCCAAACTGAACCCCTTATCCATGTCACCGTCCTCACTGAATTAGTAACCTTCTCCTCTGCTCTACGCTTTCTTGCACTGTATCCTCTGAACGCCCATCCTTCCTCATCTCATCATCTCGATACTTGAAGGAGCTCACGTATTTCATTTCTTGACTACTTGAGCCTCACTGCGCATTCCAGGACTTCATTCCTCTCAAAATCTAAGGATAAAGTGGCAGTTTTTGTAATAAAACGATCCTCCTTAGTCTTCATTGCTATCCTTTTCTTATTTTCCTTACTTTTTTAGACAGGAAGTACCTAGTTTTGGACAAGCGTTCAACTTCTCGTATCATTTCGATGTTCAGTTTTTGTGTTCTTCATTAACGGACAAATTCACATTTGAAACCAAACTGTTGTAAATTAAAAAATAAATTCATTATATAAATCAAGCTGAGGCAAGGGTAAGGATGCCTCTGCTATCTCTAAGAGAAAAATCAAGTGAGACAAGTGAACCGCCGAGAGAACGCCATGAAGCTCACTTTATATCACTGGTGCCTCAGGAAGGAGTCTGGCCAGCACTGTGATCAATTACGCTACGTAGGAGGGTGAAGCCTCACTGGAAAGGCTAGCTTATGCTACCACTACTACTTAAAAAGAGAGAGAAAAAAAAGAGGTGGGTTATCTCCTTACGGGACCACGGCCACAGCTAACAAGCTCAGTAATTATTTAGACCTCCTTAATCCCTGCCGCTGCTGCCTGGCTCTGACGCACCCGTTGTAACCATACTTTGATATTCTATTGACTTCTATCTCGCTCTTTATTCTTCCACTGAGGGAGATGTCGTACTGCGGGTCTACATCCCTTCCATAGCACTTTGTGACTTGTTAGTGTTAATCTCTTGCGACAACATTTAAGATGACGAGATGGAAGAATATAGAAAGAGTAGCTTGAACAACAAAACGAGATAATGTACTCTTCACCTACAGCAAGTCCCGCTAACTACTTTACCTTCATGACGTATTTATTATTCTATTACAACCACCAGACGATTTTATTCAGTTTTGGAGGTACTCTTTGAACTGAAGGAATTAGATATAAGCTTCAATAACCCCTTCCCTCCTAGAGGTCTGTCCTAATATGAATAAGGTCACTGGTGGTAAATAATTCAAAATAAGGAAGTATGTCATCAAACTGAAGGGGTTAAAAATTTATAGTGTCGTACCAGTAATGTTTTCTTGCTGATAAAGAAAATAAGAAAGAAACAAGCACATCTTGCATCTCGTTATTAGTCCCCTACCGGTCAAACCGGTCAGAGACTACGGGTTTGCTCTGTTCCGTCAGTACGCCAGTATGTCCATCAGTCCGTCCGCAGTTTCGTGTTCGCTCTGTAACTTCTACATGCATGGACAGAGTTTGATATAACTTTACACAATTCTTCCCCATACCATAACGCTGTATCACACGCAACAACCAGCCATCAACTCTCAAGGTCAAGGTCACGCTTGGGGCTCACACAAGGTCGGGTGCTGTCATACTTAACAGCCATACCTGCATTCGTGTCCACTCAGCAACTTCCACATGCATAGACAGATATTGATATAACTTCATGCAACCGTTCCCCACACCATGACGGTGTGTCGCGCGCATCAACCTGCCACCTACTCCCAAGGTCAATTGCAAAGTATGATTATCAAACGCTAGGAGACTTTGTTTTGCATGCTAATAATTGATTCACTTGTTTCCTTTATTGATCGTTTTTCTTCACTGCTCGATTCCCGTCACCCTGATTTTTTTTAAATTGTTTTGTTTCTTGCACAGCTCTATCTGTCTGTCTGTCTGTCTGTCTCTGTTTGTCTGTCTGTCTGTCTGTCTGTCTCTGTTTGTCTGTCTGTCTGTCTGTCTGTCTCTCTCTCTCTCTTACTTCTATACACCTCCTTCTCTCCTCTTCCCTCTCCTTCACTCTCTTAAACTTCCTCTCTATATACCTCTCCTCTCGCCTACTTTCCCCTCTGCCCTGACTCCATCCCCTTTTCTCTCTCCCATGCCCCCCTCCCCCTCCTCCAGTCATTTAAGTACGTAGCTAAGAGTGTTTCCTGCTCTCGTGCGAGTGCTTCCGTCCTAGAGAGGGTCCTTCTTGCCTCATCTTACACGGATTTTAAAAACTTTCTCTTCTTTCTTCTGTCTTCATTACACGACGGAATGAATAAATAGACACACGCACACTTGGTATTATGAGGACTTTGATGAATGGTTGCGGAGAGTGCAGTCGTGTTTTCGTTGCTCTCTCCTCTAGCGATCTAGGGCTGCCTCACCGGCAATAGTTTTGTAAATAGGGGAATAAAAGTTAGGTTAGCTAGATCTCATTTTCCTCCCTGGCCTTAGTAGATATAGTAAGTGTCTATATCTGTTTCCTGAGATTGCCTTTGCTTACTCACCTCTGGAGTGTACCCCCCACTGATCGCTCTGGGGTGTGAGTGACACACAGGCGCGTCCTCCCGAGAGTGGTTTGAGAGGGTAATCTCAGACTTTTTTTTTTTTTTTTTTTTTTTTTATGCGAGGAAGAAGGAACCAAAGGCCATGAGCCCGCAGTAACAGTTCCCTCCAAGAGAAAAACAAAATACAATAGAGAGCCAAATTCAAGATCCGATCATTTTGAGATGCCTGGACACACTGCGTTTGAAAGACTGGAGATCATAGGCAGGAGGAAATACAGACAGAGGGAGACAGTTCCAGAGCTGACCTGTTGCATGAATGAAAGACTGGGAGTAACGGTTAACTCTTGCATTAGAGAGTTGGACAGAAAAGGGATGAGAGTTTGCTGCCAGACGGGTGCTACGCGCCCGTCGTAGAGGTGGAGGAATGCAAGCAGACAGTTCAGAGGAGCAGTGACCATTAAAGTAGCGATAGAAAAGAGATAAAGATGCAACAGTGCGGCGAAGAGACAGAGGTTGAAGGGAGTCAGTAAGAGGAGGAGAGTTAATGAGACGAAAAGCCTTTGACTCCACCCTATTGAGAAGAGCTGTATGTGGGGAGCCTCCCCACACATGAGAGTTGTACTCCACACAGGGGCGGATAAAACCCCTGTATAGAGTCAACAATTGTGCAGGGGTAAAGAAAGAGCGGAGTCGGCTTAGCACACCCAATCTCTTGGAAGCAGATTTTACAAGAGATGCAATATGATCTTTCCAAGATAAGTCCCGAGTAAATGAAACCCCAAGCATGTTCAAGGATGATGCAGGATTAATCTGAATATTATTAAACATTAGTGGGTATACCTGTGGAAGATTTTGTCGGGTTGATAGGTGTAAGAACTGAGTCTTAGAAGCATTAAAGACAACCATATTATTTTTACCCCAGTCAGAGATATGAGCCAAGTCAGACATTAGGTGTGCCATAGCCTCATCCCTTGTTTCTTGAAGTAACTGTTGAGATGGGCGTTGCGGGAACCGAATGGAAAGGTGAAGGGTGGAGTCATCAGCGTATGAGTGGATAGAGTTAGATGTACAGCTTAGAAGATCATTGATGAATAAAAGGAAGAGAGTTGGTGATAGGACAGAGCCCTGAGGAACACCACTGTTGATAGATCTAGGAGAAGAACGATGGCCGTCTACGACAGCAGCTATAGAACGACCAGAAAGGAAGCTAGCGATGAAGGTACAGATAGAAGGATAGAAACCGTAGGAGGGCAGTTTGGAAATTAAAGATTTATGCCAGACTCGATCGAAAGCCTTTGAGATGTCAAGTGCAATGGCAAAGCTTTCGCCAAAGTCCCGAAAGGAGGATGACCAGGAGTCTGAAAGGTAGGTGAGAAGATCGCCAGTGGAGCGTCCCTGACGGAACCCATACTGACGATCGGAAAGAAGGTTGTGATAGGAAAGATACCTTAAAATTTTTTTATTAAGAATTGACTCGAAAACTTTTGAAATACAGGACGTTAAAGCAATTGGACGATAGTTGGAGGGTTGGGAGTGGTCACCCTTCTTTGGGACTGGCTGAATGAGAGCAAACTTCCAGCAAGAAGGAAAGGTACAAGTTGACAGACAAAGGCGAAATAGTTTGCCTAGGCAGGGTGTAAGCACAGAAGCACAGTTTTTGAGAACAACAGGAGGGACCCCATCAGGCCCATATGCCTTGTTAGTACTGAGGCCAGTAATGGCAGAAAAATACATCAACTGAAGACATTTTAATGTCAGCCATGAGGAAGTCAGAGGGGGAAGTGATGGAGGAACAGCACCGGAATCGTCTAAGGTGGAATTGGAGGAGAAAGTCTGTGCGAAGAGATCTGCTTTATCAGTAGAAGAAATAGCTACAGAACCATCAGAGTAGAAAAGAGGAGGGAAGGATGATGAGGTAAAGTTGTTAGAAAGATTTTTGGCAAGGTGCCAGAAGGAGCGGGAAGAATTCGAGTTGGAGAGTTGAGAGCATTTAGTATGGATGAAATTATTTTTAGTAGAGCGAAGAACAGACTTAGCACGATTCCGGGCAGAAACGTAAAGATTATGTGATTCAGGGGTGGGTTGGCTCCGGTACCTTTTGTAGGCCTTCTCCTTGTTGCGGACAGCATTAGAACAAGCGTGATTAAACCAAGGCTTTCTTGCGTTAGTCAAAGGATATGAGAAAGGAATGTATGCTTCCATGCCCGAGAGAATAACCTCCGTAATGCGCAAGGCACACTCAGATGGCTCACGGCCATGGAAGCAATAATCATTCCAGGGAAAATCAAAGAAGTACTGCCTGAGGGCCTCCCAGTCCGCAGCTCCAAAATGCCAGAGACGACGTTTCCCTGGAGGGTCCGCAGGCCGTACTAGAGCGATAGGACAGGTTAAGGTAATAAGGTTGTGATCGGAGGAGCCCAACGGAGAGAAAAGATTAACAGAGTAAGCTGAAGGATTAGTTGTGAGGAAGAGGTCAAGTATGTTGGAGCTCTCTCCAAGGCGGTCAGGGATACAGGTAGGGTGCTGTACAAGCTGCTCTAGGTCATTAAGGATAGAAAAGATGTAGGCTTGTTCACCAGGTGGATCCGTGAAAGGAGAGGAGAGCCAAAGGTGGTGGTGAACATTGAAATCTCCAAGAATGGAGATTTCAGAGAAAGGAGAAATGGACAGAATGTGTTCCATCGTAGAAGTAAGATAGTCGAAGAATTTTTGATAGTCAGTAGAATTAGGGGATAAGTAAACATCACAGATATATTTAGTCAGAGAATGACAGGAAAGCCGAAGCCAGAGAGTGGAGAATTCAGAAGAATCAAGTTCAGGAACACGAGAGCAAGATAAGTCGTTGCGTATGTATACACAACAGCCACCTTTGGCTTTGAAATGAGTATAAAGAAAGTAGGAGGATACAGAAAAGGGTTTGCTGTCAGTTGCCTCAGACAGCTGAGTCTCCGTTAGAAAAAGAAGGTGAGGTTTAGAGGAGGAGAGTTGGTGCTCAACAGAGCGAAAGTTAGATGAAAGGCCGCGAATGTTGCAGAAATGAAGAAGAAGAGAGTCAGACAGTGGTTCCAGGCACCTCGAGTCGTCACCGGGAGAGGGGCAGATGGCGGGGGCATTTATGGTCCCCCCCCCTGGGGACTCCGAGGCTAGGTGAATTGACGCCATTTTGGTAAATTTTGAATAGGAAGTGTAGTGTGTACTGTGCATGTAGTTTGGTGAAGATAGATAGAGAAATTTGTACTGGAGAGCATGCTGGCCTCCTCTCTGTGTAACTGAGACACTGAAAAAGTTCAGCAAAGGGGGATGGTCAGGAACTAGTCCTGAGGGCTGCTGAAACGGGAGCTCCAGCACTCCCTGTCATCAGCTTTCCATCCACCTCGGGAGTACTGCCCTGCTCGACTGGTGCTACAGTCTACTCCACATCACTAGGTGGGTCTTCCCCAGGTGCTCTGTCCCTTGCTCGTTTTTCTCTTTCTTCCCACTTCCCCCGCGAGGGGGAAGTGGTACCTATGGAGGACACCCCTACTGCCTCCCCCCCCTTCAGGGGGGGAGGTGGTCCTGACGATATTAGGCATGACAGGACTGACCACCCCCAGACTGACGGACGCCAGACTCGAGCCCCACTTGACATCCCAGTAGCTAATGCGACCTACATCACCATCCAAGCGCTAGGTTCCACTCCCCTGTCCAGTCTCAATCCCTTCCTTATCAAGAAGGTGATTGATCACTGTGCGGGAGAAGTCGAACAAGTTAAAAAACTTGCTAATGGAGATCTCCTGGTCAAAACTGTAAACTCGGCACAAGTAAAGGATTTGTTGAAACTGCGCAAATTCCATTGTTACGATGTCGAAGCCAAAATCCCAGTCTCCATGAATTCTTGCAAGGGTGTTGTCACTTGCAGGGATCTCATGGTGATGAGCGAGGACGAGATCGTAAGTGAATTGGCGCAGCAAGATGTCATCGAGGCTAAATTCATAACTCGCTACTCGGAAGGCATAAGGACGAAGACAGCAACTATCATCTTGACATTTGCCAAATCTTCTCTTCCTAGTGATATCAAAGTTGGTTATGAAATTATTCACGTTCGGCCGTACATCCCTAACCCTTTGCGTTGCCTGAAATGCCAGCTGTATGGGCATGGTACAAAGACTTGTCAGGCTTCCCAGCCAGTGTGCGGCAAGTGTGCAAGCCAGGGTCATGATGCGGAAAGTTGCACATCAGAGACAGTACGTTGCTTTCACTGCAAGGGTACTCACTCCACTTCCTCTAGGGATTGTCCCAAGTGGAAGGAGGAGAAGGAAGTCTGCACAGTGAAGGCAACTGAGGGTATTTCCTACTACGAAGCTAGGAAAAGGTGAAGGAGTTGCATGCAACTCCCACGCCGAATAGGTCCTATGCTTCGGCGGTAATGTCCCGTCCTGTGATGTGCTCTGTCGAGACGCAGACTGACCCTGTCTTTCTCCCTCCTGCCGCTCACAGTACATCTCCATCTCGACCTCCTGTCCGTTCCAACTCTCTCACTGACATCCCTAAGGCATCAACTTACTCTCAGGCTGCTGCTGCCTCTCCATCAGTACGGCCTAAAACGAAGCCTGACAAGCCTACTAAAAATAACATGACCACCCTCACGAAACAGTCACGTCCTCATGTCCTTCCGGTTCCTACTCCAGCGAGGGAGAGAAAGGTTAGCTCTTCCTCGGGGGAGGCTGGGAACCTAGTTATTGATGATAATATGGAGGTTTCCATCAACAAGCACCGGGATAGGTCCCCTGGTAGTCGCTCGCCTACTGGCACACTGGCCCCCAACGAAAATCTTAAACCGTTGCTTTCACTGTATTACAGTGGAATTGTAGAGGTATTGGGAATAAGTTACAAGATATAGCAATCTTGCTTTCTATACACAGGCCAGACGTTATTTGTTTACAGGAGACGCGCCTGGAGGATCATCCTGATCCTCCACAGTTCAAACACTACCACTCGTACAGAAGATATGAAGGTCACGGAGTTGCCATTTACACACACAAATCATACCCACAAACGGAAGTGATTCTAAATTCTACTCTGGAAGCTGTCGCGTGCAGAGTAAAATTTAATAACACGTATCTGTCTATTTGCTCTCTGTACTGTCCTCCACATGGCCCCATTGATAGTGATGCTTTAAATTCACTAGTGGAACATCTCCCTGGAAATAAGTTAGTGTTGGGCGATTTTAACGCCCATCACTATCAATGGGGTAGCTTGAGGATTGATGGTCGTGGGGAGCAAGTAGCCGACCTAATACTACAGTCCAACCTCTGTCTTCTGAACGATGGTAGAGCGACTCGTGTAGATGATCGTACTGGTAACTTTTCGGCCATTGACTTATCTTTGGCCTCCCCTGGTATACATCAAGATATCTCATGGGACCCTTACGACGACTCCTTGGGAAGTGATCATTTACCCATCTGTCTTTCTTATACACGCGACATCATTTCGGACCCTCCACCTCCAAAATTTAACTATAAGAAAGCAGATTGGGGATCCTTCTCAAGGATCGCCAATTTAGATATATCTGGGGAGACCATAGATGTTAAGGTCGAAAATATAACCCAATCCATATTACACGCAGCTGAGGCTGCTATTCCCAAGACTTCTACAGTTCATGCGAAGCATAGAGCACATTGGTGGACACCGGATTGCCGACAAGCATTAAGAAAAAGCAATAGGAGATACAGGATTTTTGATAGTCAGCCCACTGAGGAAAATTTTATTGCATACAAACAGGCACGGGCTGAGGCAAGGAGAATAATAAGAAGGGCTAAACGTGACTCCTGGCGGTCCTTTGTGTCCACGGTGACTCGTACAACACCATTACATAAAGTCTGGTCCACTATAAGATTATTAAATAATAAACGCCCATACTTCCCTGTCACCACCTTGCAGGTGAATAACACCACCTATGACGAGCCCGTGGACGTTGCTAACATCCTCGCCAGGAGTTTTTCTCATGTAAGTAGCTCAGCCAATTATGACCCGCATTTCCAACATCATAAACGCACGGCTGAACTACAGATATTAGACTTTGCCACAGAAGACGTAGACTCCCCGTACAACCAAGAGTTTACGCTAGAAGAACTGCTCCTTGCCCTTAAATCCTGTAAAGACACCAGCCCTGGACCAGACACCATCACGTACGGTATGATCCAGCATCTTAATCAGGACAACCTGATTAAGATGTTAGCATTGAACAATGAGATTTGGGCGTCTCGAACGTTCCCAAACTCATGGCACTTTGCGCACGTCATACCGATACCCAAAGAGGCTGGTCGTCTTATGAATCCCACTTCATTTCGTCCTATTGTGTTGACTTCTTGTCTATGTAAGGTCATGGAACGTATGGTTAACAATAGGCTTCTTTTTGTTTTAGAGTCGAAGAATTTGTTAAATGATCAACAATGTGGCTTCCGTAAATACAGAAGTTCACTAGATCATTTAATGAATTTGGAGCATTGTATTGCAGAGGCATTTGCCAATAAAGAATTCATGATAGGGGTGTTCTTGGACATTCATAAAGCCTATGACATGACCTGGCGACACGGTATACTAATGAAGCTCTATGCTTATGGTTTAAGAGGAAATTTTCCTGTTTTTATTTCAAATTTCTTAAGGGACAGAACTTTCTCTGTCAAATTGCCCCGTAACGTAACATCGGATATATTTATCCTGGAAAACGGGGTGCCACAGGGAAGTGTGCTTAGTCCTACTTTATTTATTATTATGGTCAATGATATTCTGTCATCAGCTCCCATCCCGAGGAATCTTAAATAGTCACTCTATGCTGACGATTGTGCAATATGGCACTCTTCCTGTAATGCACAATTTTCGGCTGGGCTGATTCAAGCAGCCCTTGACTCCGTCCACCAATGGGCTTTGGAGTGGGGATTTAAGTTTTCCGTCCGTAAGTGTGCCGCTGTAGTTTTTACAACTCGTAACGTCCCAGATTTCCGTTTATTTTTGGATAATAAAGCGGTACCTTTTCAAAATTCTGTAAAGTTTTTGGGCCTCCACTTTGATCGCAGAATGAATTTTAAACTTCACGTTAATACTTTGCTTGCTCGTTGTGATAAACCATTAAATGTCCTTAAGTACCTAGCGGGTACTACATGGGGTGCCGACAGAAAATCTTTATTAATGGTGTATAAGTCCCTTATTCGATCGAAGCTAGACTATGGCGCACAGGTGTATGGCTCGGCATCTGATGCCACGTTGAAAGGATTGGATGTGTTGCAGAATAAATGCTTGCGAATGTGTCTTGGAGCTGTCCGGTGTACCCGTGTAGGTCGTATGGAAGTGGAGGCGAATGTGCCTCCCCTCCATATTTGCCGTGACCACCTGGCATTATCGTATGGGTTACGAACATTAAGGAAAAGTAATATCGGCAATGTGACCTGTACCCCTCTACGTCAATACCACCACCTTCTGCGGGGGGTGCGTCGGCCACTTGCCCCTCGCCTCCACTTACTGACTCAGGAGCTTGGTGTGGATCCCAGTGACTGTGACAATTTGGTGCTAAAAAATATAGCGCCTTGGGAGCCGCGCAGCTTTACAGTGGATGTATCATGGCTCCCAGCACCAAAGGCCAAGGCGCCGGAGGCGGAGGTCCACCACTTGTTTCGTAACATCATTGTTCGTGACTTGGGGTCCCATCAATTGTACACCGACGGCTCCAAGTCGAGTGAATGTGTGGGTGCAAGTGTGTGGTCGACTGAATGTGCCCTCAGGTATCGGTTGCCGACTCATACATCTGTGTTTACTTCAGAACTTTTTGCTATTGACAAAGCCATAGACTAGGCTCTTAATTCTAGGCATGACTCATTTGTCATATTTTCAGATTCAAAATCAGCCCTTCGGGCAATTGCATCTTGCACTACGGACTCTCACGAGATCCAGGGCCGCATCGTTAATAAGTTGCATTCATGCAACAAGTCATTCACGCTGATCTGGGTGCCTGGTCATTGTCGTATCTACGGCAATGAGCAGGCTGACTTACTTGCAAAGTCGGCTGTAGAGCTCGAGGAGACTTGGGACGTTCCTCGTGATCTACGGTCGAGTCTCTCTCTCGGAAAGAAATCAATAAATCTTCTGTGGCAAGGTCAGTGGACCAGACTAAATATTCCAACTTGTAAGCCGTACCTGGGCGACTGGGACACTGCCAACCGTCCCAGTCGCCTAGAAGAAAAGGTGTTGGCACGGTTACGGCTGAATGCCACCATTTTAACCCACATTAAACCATATATGGAAAGACGCTTCCCACCGCACTGTGACATCTGTAACGCGGTGTTATCTATCAGTCATATCATCCTGCGCTGTCGGCGATTTATTCGTGAACGTGCTTCACTTATAAATTACTGCGGCGCAGTAGACGTCCCCTTCACCCTTTCCACCATCCTGGGTGATGGGGACATTGTTATGACTGATAAATTGATGGCTTTCTTGAGAGAGACCGGACTGATCAGAGTGATGTGACTTTTTTACTGTGTGGTTATGATTTTTATGAACAGTAAATATGTATATATTGTAATATTAATTAGGGTTGACAGTTGACATATTCTAAATAGTTCCTCCTCCCACCGATCTATTTCTAATATAGATGTCCCCTACATTAAGCCAAGTTCCTCGCCTGACAGTCACCAGCTGATGAGTGCAAGTGTGCAATATAGGAAGGTATTGGGCACTTGCAGTCGATGGTCGTCTGCTGGGCGAGGTTCTTCACTTTTGTACAAATTATGTAAATACATTATACTATCTCGCTTAAGTTATTCTAATTAGGGACGACAGCTGACGTATATGGAAATGTTCCTGACTCGTCTGGTTCTCTTTCATATATTGATGTCCCCTATATTAGGTTGTGCCTCGACTGACAGTCACCAGGTGATGAGTGCAGGTATGTAATGTAGAAAGACATTACATATCTGCAGTCGATGGTGTTCTCTTGGTCGAGGCTTTTTGAATATTAGTGTAGGCCTAGTTATTTTTCTCTTAGGATTTAGTATAGGTTAGCGGTTTGTCTGTTAGGTGGTTAGTTTTAGTGTCTTTAAATTAGGTATTTTTATTTATAAGTAATATAAGGTTAAAAATATAAAAAAATAAATAAAAATAATAAAAATAAAATTACAAAAAAATAATTAAATAAAAATTATTATATATATATGTACGTGTGCATGAAAGTGTGTATGTTCATATGCATGGATGTGTGTATGTATGTATGTATGTATATATATATGTTTGTATATATATATATGTATATATGTGTCAATATATATACATATATATATATTTGCCTTAATGACCAGAGGCTCCGGCCTCAATGGTCGATAGGAAAAAAAAAAAAAAAAAAAAAAAAAAAAAAAAAATTGGTATTATACACAAGGGTTTCCACCTACACCAAGCAGAGAAGTGAATAAGAGTGAATAAAGTTCACAGAATAAGTCATTGCTCACAAGGGTTTGGCCTCCTGTGAGTGTGCCTTGAATAAAGCGCACAGAGAGGCACCACTCACAAGGCATGCCACGGATATTAGACGGAAAGCAAGGGAAAAAACTGGCGTGTACACTCTGTTCCCATGTCAGTCCATGTGAGGTCAAATGTAGATCCGAACATTCTCCTCTAACGGATAGTGATTGCTAGGTGTAACCCTTCCCTGTGCTGGTTAAGTGTGCATGAGGAAGGCCTTTGAGCCTGTGGTGAGTGATTCATCCATTTTATTGGGACACAAAGCCACTACATCATCCAGGTTACGACGGTTACCTTCTCTAGGTGTTATCCTTGGTGCTCATTTTATCTACCATCACATATAGCTGGATGGACACCTGACTCGAATGACACCAGCTGTCTGCACCAGGATTCGAACTCTGGTGCTGTCGGGCCATCAGCTACATAGCTAGCAATGCTAACCATTCGACCACCGAGATGGTTAGGTGGTCATCCCAACCACCATTACCATCACTACCGTATAAAGGTTAAGCTGAAATTGATGTTCAACTGAGCAACAATATATCAATGGATGGCTATAGTCAATTATATATATATATATATATATATATATATATATATATATATATATATATATATATATATATATATATATATATATATATATATATACTATCTTCCCAGAATATTATTTTTCTTATGAAAATGGTACACAGGTAGACCTGCGCCTAGATTACGTTTTAGACTGGGTGGGACAAGTGAAAAGCATTATTTACACCCTGAATGAAGGTGAGGTCTGTCAGTTTCATACGCATATATATTTGTGTGTATATATTTTAACGTGTTGGGGAAGGTTGCCTTTGTGTATATCCGAGTACCGGTATGTGTGTTTTTATATTTGTACATTGCAAAAACTGTATTTTTTCTCTCCTATGTAGAACTATTTTCTTTCCCATCTCAAGCCATAACTCTGTCCTTTCTCCCTCGGCAGCTCCTTAGTTCACGTTGGAATATCGGTGCTTAACCTGGGGCTGCTCAGCCTTAAGTCTCTCTACGAAGAATGAGCCAAGTTAACCAAATGTGAATATTCTGTTTGGTTTGGAGCCTCGAGCATTATTTCTCTCTCTCTCTCTCTCTCTCTCTCTCTCTCTCTCTCTCTCTCTCTCTCTCTCTCTCCTACCACCTTCCAACCCTACCATTAACAATTCCCACCTCCAACCTACAATTCACCACAACAAACCACGCTGTCGTTAACCCTTCATCACTTATAATACAGGCAGTTTACGAGACAGTTTCGGATGATGGTTGAGGCTTGTTAATTACTGGCCAGGTGATAAAGACCAGGTATGACACTCGCCTCAACTCGTCCATAACACGCCTTTATACTTCGACAGGGTTCTGTGCAAAACATGTCTGGATCGGGAACTGAGAGAGAGAGAGAGAGAGAGAGAGAGAGAGAGAGAGAGAGAGAGAGAAAGCCATGGCCCGTATACATAAACTGTCCTTATCTTCATGCATATATAAAATTGTCTCTTTATTTCATTTTATATTTCCTCAAACAACTATCAAACATTTCAGGACAAAATCAGAGTGAATATCAGAGGAAAAAGAACCACCGAACAGACCCATTCCTCGTAAGACTTTGCTGGCACAGGTGATATCTTTTTTACGTATCCCACTTTTGTGTGTTGTAGCGACGCCTCAGTCAGCGTTGCCAGTGTCTACTCTACACCATTTACACTTCCCATAAACCTCTCCATGTTCTATAATATCTGCTTTCATTAGTCCACTGATTTCATACTTGACTGGAAATTTCGTGATACACCAGAAGACTGAGCCGTCCTCGCAACACAGGAAACTTAAACGCGCAAATTCTCCATAACCCTACATCCTGAGACTTGTTTTTCGTATGATTTGGTTAATATCTTTTATGAATATATACCCAGGGCAACCAACACACTACGTATTGAGTTAAATGTGGGGGTCTTGATGGAAGGGTGTGCAAATACTGAATGGATATGCAGATATTTCAGGGTCTAAAAAACATTCGAGCGTTTGTAAAGATCCTGTGATTCGTAAATACTTTAGGATATGCCGATATTCATGAGCCTGGAGATATTTGAAGGTTTGTATGTTTTCTTCATTACCAGATGTTCGAGGGTTTGCAGAAATTGGTCTTTGACAGCGCTTACGGATATTCAATCGCTCTTATACAATCAAGGATTATAAATACTCAAGGATGTGAAAATATTCAATTTTTTTTTTTTTTTTTGCTCGGTATTTAAGGAATTGTAGATATTCGGTGTTTGTACTTAAATGAATTTTTGCACGACATTGAGACTTATAGATACTGAAGGGTTTCTGCAGATATCTAATTTTTCGCGTATATTCTAGGGTTTGTATAAAGTCCACCTTTTGCACATTGCTAGGGAGCTCACAAATACCGAAAGGTTTTATACAGCTATTCAAGGGTTTGCAGAAATTCAGTGGTCTGCTAAGTATTCGATGGTTTTGCAAAATTCGAAGGCTTTGAGATATTCGAGCGTAAAATTTTACTTTCCTATTACACTGATAAAGCATTCGCAGTCCACGTGGGCAGATCGAAAAACAGGTTTATCTCTGCTAGTGAAAAACGTTCTACTGAAACAAGGATTTCAGGATTTTGCTATACGCGTTTCTCACTCGCCGACCTGAATGAATTCTTTCAGAGAGTTTTACTTTAACTTGCGACGAAATTATTATTCCCTGTAACTCTTTAAGTCCAGTGACATTTTTTTTTCTATTAAATACTTGCCATTTCCTGACGATTGTAAAATATTCAGCACAAGAAAATGTCTTGTATTTAAGTAATCATTGAAGTCTATGTTTGACCCCTACAGTTTGAAAGGTTCTCCTGAACTAATTATCATCGTCTGAAGGTACCAAAAATATAGTGAAAGTAATCGGAGTGCAGCAATTAACCCCTTGAACCTAATAACGCATTTTTCATTTTATTCTTTTCACCTTAGGGAGATTTTACTCATTCACCTGGACATACCTTTCCAACTGAGTTAGTTACACATAGCCTTCATTTGCCCTTAACATACGGGAGGCCGTAACTGAATAAAAATATCAGGTGGTAGCAAGAATTAATGGAAATGTAGACATGACACAAAAGTTCGGCGACAGTTTTCTATTTCGTTTGATAATAGAAAGTGACATGAATTATTTTTATGTGAAAGAAGAATATTCTGTGCGAGGAAGAATGAGAAATATGGAAGGCAACTCAGTGCCGCCAGTGGACTGTGGCAGAACTTTTGCTCACGTCTGTGTGTGTCGTCGGATTGGAGGAATGGAGCCCACCTTCTCTCCAGAACAGTATATTATGATAATAAAGGTTGTCTCGCCAGATTTTTAAAGAACTCGAAGGGGTTACTTTAATTCTGTTTTGGAGTGTTAAATGTTATATCGTCATAGTTTCAATTCTCAGCCGTTACGGAGCTACAGTTCCTGATGACTTTAAGGGAAGAAAAAGTCTGCTTCATAAGTCATTAGTAATTCTGGCTCAGTAAGTTTTGCCCTGGATCCATGTTCATTTAGCATTCTTTACTCGGAATTAGCTCAAGAAGAAGCTCTTGATGTTTCTATTAAAAAAAAAAAAAAGTCTAGCAGGTCGCCCTGTGTGCTCTCTTGCAAGACGGTTAATGTTTCGTGAAAATTTATGCTGGCTATTTCAATGGTGGTGGCAGGAGAGGAAGCAGTGCAAAAAAAGATGGACGCCTTCACATGATGGCGTCGATAGAGCCCAGTGACGGAATTGCCCTGTTATTCAAACGTCCCTCAGCTTCCTCCTAGTTCCCCCAAAGGAGAACGATGAACTGCTGGAGACAGACACCTTAAGCCTGAAACCCATCGGATTCGCATCCACATCACCATGCGGCCACAACAACAACGAGGAAGGTGGGTGTGGGGGGGGGGGAGGTGCAGTTTTCTGAGGAGAGTGTGCTAACGTGGTGGAGTTCAAATCCAAGAGATGGTAGAGAATACTTAGACAGCCATATATGTAGGGTGGCTTCTTGTAGCTAAAATATTCTGGACTACGTTTGCCTAGCTTCGGACCCTTCTATACCCCCTCAAAAAATAGTGCGGTATAAGATTGGTCTCTCTCTCTCTCTCTCACTCACTAAGACTAACTCCCTTCTTCTCTCTCAAAGCCAAGTCGTATAGCTTTAATCGGTGATGACACATTGTTTTGTATCTTTACGAGCAAGTCGCACACTGAACGAATAGTGCTGAGTGAAAGGGTCGTGTTATAAGGGGCTTTGAAGATTTCTTAACACATCTTACTTAGCGATTTACCCGGCAGATTACACGTCAATGTATTTTGTGGTATTTGTGTGTGTGTGTGTGTGTGTGTGTGTGTGTGTGTGTGTGTGTGTTATTGCTGCAACTTATGTCCAGCTTAAAATGATTTATCAGGAAAATAAGTGTAAAATAAGTTGGTAATGAAGAGATGCTACAAATTCTTCTACTGTATGTCACTCACAAGGAGACCATTAACTAAAAGGAAATTCAGAGGAGGGGCAGTAAAGAATGTCATCCATATTAAAGGAAGAGCTGAAATCGCTGTCCCTCTTGTTTCTGAGAGCGAACGACTTTGTGCAAAATAGTCCACAATAAAGTGTGTAAGTAATGACGAGTCGACGGGGAAAAGGAAGGATTTTGGAATGAGAAAAAGTGTGGCTAGGAGAGAGAGAGAGAGAGAGAGAGAGAGAGAGAGAGAGAGAGAGAGAGAGAGAGAGAAGGGGCTCCATTGTAAAAGTCACCATGTCGGCTTTTTAGAGCCAGCATATCGTTTTCATGGTAACGTGACGTCATCGCTTCGGCTTCCTATTTTAGTACGCAAAGTAAGCTACCTACCACCTCTTTCTTAGTGACTTCCATATTACACCGTGTTGTTCTGTTTACGCTGGCATCGTCTTTTTTATAAAACATTGGCATAGATTGCATAAATAATGGACCGGAGAATGCTAACTTGGCATATGCATAAATAAACTGCTAAGGAAGAAGTGGTAGGGCGCCGCTTTAACCTATGAGACTTCAGGCCAGCCTGTCTCTGCCTCTCACCTGTCATCTCACTAATGAACCCATCCCTTCCCTGCCGCCTCGCCCGTCACACAGTTTATTTTACCTGCTTTGAGGACGCCGCATCAAACTCCACGCCCTGAGTGAGTAGATACAGAGTGAGAATTTGACCTGTCAGTTGGAGGCGGTCAAACAGAGGACTCTGGAAATTTACTGACAGAGAGAGAGAGAGAGAGAGAGACAGACAGACAGAGAACATCATATAAGCATTTTTCGTAAACTCTGAGAGCGTGTGTTCACATGTCTGGCCATGTCTGCATATTGGCCTCTATGCTAAAAAAGTTAGCCAACCCAAGTCACCCATACCGTTTACTATAATTAGTATGTAGTTTGTTACATCATCATTCAGTTACCTTAACTTGGGCCGGATTGTTTTTTTTTCCTTTTGCAACCTGTCTCCCCTAGCCCAAAGACAAAAGTCATTATTACGACTCAACATCATATCCATTGCACATCTACGGAACTATCATCATATTCTAGTGATAAACTTTTGCTATATTTCGACATTCAAAATGGAGAGATGGCAGTTTTAGACCAAGTTATAGTGAAATGCAAGCGGTAGCTTATCGGTGGCTACTTTGTGTGAGCATATTTATATAATCTCTATAAATATCTTAACACGAGCTGGAGTTAGAAGGAAGGTACCGTACGTTCTGCAACACCTACCACCAACTAAATCATCTACAGGTAGGCATGGCTTAATTTTTACTTTTTTTTGTTGCTATCCCCACACGAATTTTTCCCCCCTAGGAGGTACTTTTCTAACGGACGTGGTGATATGTCGTCTTCACCAAAACATTTGCTACAAGACGTCACTTCCAAAGCAGAATATATTAATGATACCCACACCTGAAAACGAGGAGTTTGTTCGAGTGAACAAGATTGCTAATATTATTTAACTTTTCAAGGATGTACAGACATCCCGCTGTTGTTTTTTCAGCAGTATGATGAATTAATGAATTATGAGAAGTCACATGAAACACCAAGCACTTTTCCATAACCTTATCACTGATGTTTGTAGGTCCGTTGTATTTGTAACATTTTCCCAGATAACTGAGCTTAGGTGCTGTGCTCTGCCACCCTAGCACTGTACATGTCTGGTGGTTGCAAGACAAAAAGTAGAAATGCTGAGGTCAGGGCAGAGGTGGAAGCAGGGTAGGATAAGTATCAGATAGCCCATGAAGTACTGCAGCTCCAAGACTATAAATTATGAGATGTTTGACGTTAAAATCATAACTGCACATGAAGGAATCGCTAATTTGTAGCTTGTTAAGGCAATCTCTCTCTCTCTCTCTCTCTCTCTCTCTCTCTCAATCAGCTCGTTTCACGCAGCTTAGGGATAGAAAAGAACAAAACTATGGGTATATCCTTTCTATAGTATTTCCTTCCCTGCTGGCATCATATTCTAGTGTAGATCTCTTGTTACAGCTGCAAACTCAAGTTGGAGACGTGGAACTATTAGGCCAAGTTAGAGTACAAATAGGATAGTTTAGCAGGCTTTCCACCATACACGCACGCGCGCGCGCACACACACACACACACACACACACACACACACACAATGCTAGTGCAGTAAGATAGCATCCCCAGCTGTTAGTTCGTATCACAGTACCAGGACTTGTTTATAGCGACTGCAACCGCGGCATCTGTGCCAAGTGTAAGCAAGGAACAGAAAACGGATGTGGTCACAGACGTAGGAGAGAATAGGGGAAGAGGCGGGCCAAGGGAGAGGACGAAGGTAACGATGAAAGGAAAATAGGGAGAAAGGAGTAGGTTTGGGGCATAGACGGAAGTGAGGAGCAGCGATGAAGGTGTGGGAGAAGGAGTGGGTGAGGGAGATAGGAGGGAGGGGTGAGTGGAGGAGGGATGAAAGAAAGAAGAGGAGGAAGTGGAGAGTTCAGTTGAGTTCAAAGAAAGGCAAACAGCAAAACCCCTACTGATCCTTCAAGACTCTTTGGTATGTTCTGTCTAAGGTAACTTCTCTATAGGTCAAAGATGGGAAAGCAGAAAGGGAGAAGGGGAGAGGTGAGGGTGAGGGATATAAAAGAGAGCAGGGGCTAGAGGAGAGGGTGAAGAGAAGACGAGGAGGTGAGGGCGGCAGGAAAGGGGGGAGGGGTTGAAAAGAGAGTAGGAGCTGGAGGAGAAGGTGAGGAGGAGACGAGGGGGTGAGAGGGGGAGGAGGGAGTAAGGGGGAAAAGCGGTGGTGAGTACGTGAAGGGAATGAAGAGGGTGAGCGGGAAAGGAGAAGGTGAGGGGTGAAGTGAGGGAGAAGAGGAGGAGGGGGAGGGGGGAGAAATAAGAACTGGGGGGAGAGGAATGTGTGTGAGGGTGAAAATAATGAAATAAGGAAGTAAAGATATGAAAAAGAACGTAGCAGGGATGTAGTCACAGCAGTAAAAAAGGGGGGAGGTAGAAGTGGGTGAACAGAGATGGTGGGTACACACACACACACACACACACACACACACACACACACACACACACACACACACACACACACACACACACACACACACACACACACACAAACGACCCCAAATTGCATAATCAGGTACTGTACATGTGTCAATATTTGCGGTGCGGCATGTTTGGTGCGGAGCCACTGGTCTCCATGTTGACGATCCGCACCCTGTTCAAGAAAGCTTTTATATTATGTCGTATGATAAATACTTCTCCATATCAGCCGTTTTGTATGAAGTCGATTAGTTTATGTACTTTTCACTTTATTATTAACCCTAGTTTGGCTCTGAAGCGTTTCGTAGCCTTAATGAGTTAGGATAAAAGCTTAGGCGAAGTACTTTAACGCAATACAAGCTCAAGTAGTTTCATGAATAAGGCCGCTGGACCATTTCTTCCTGATGTCCTTTAACTCTCTTTTTCATCCGGCTAATTTTCAATCCATCTTAATTTTTTTTTTCTCCATCTTGAACGCCAAGTTGCATCAGGCCATTAGCACTAGAGTATGATGCGAGTCATGAAGAAGTACTACAGAGAAGATGCATTGCAGAGCCGTAGCATTGTCCTTTTCTGCCACTGAGCAGCATGAAGTAAGCTACAAAAGGACGAATAACTTGGTCATACTAAAGGCTCACATTAATCCCTATACAACAATGACGTCAGTCTCATTTAATTCATACTACCACTAGGAGATTTTACTGAACCTGGGAGAGATTTATCTACAGTAAAAAAAGGTCTCCCATAAACTGCATTAAACTTTAGCCGTCAGATGAAATGAAACAAGAAGTCACTGTACTGAATTAATACACTGTAACTCACCCTAAGGTACTGGACAAGAACGCCCTCACGTGGTGGCATTGATATAACCTGATGGGTACACTACCAGGTTATAGAAACGTTCCTCAACCCCCTCCTCATCTCCCCAAAGGAGGATGAGGCTGCAGAAAAGAGTATGTTCAACCTGCAGTTTGGTGGCTTCACGTCTAGCTAAGCCTGGAATTAAAACTCGCTCGGAGACCCGCCTAACTTAACGAGCTTTTCATTAAGCCTTTCGCTACGGTGTCGTCACTTTTATCAACAGGTGACTATTTAGCTTGGGATAGACTTCAAATGGGAGGGCTTAGATATAGCCCTCTTTGCCTCATAGCTACGGAAGTCCCTTAACCACACACACACACACACACACACACACACACACACACACACACACACACACACACGCACATACAAAATGTAACACCAAAACGAAGTCCAGAAAGACATTACAGTCGTGAAGGGGTTAACCTATCTTCAGTTTCACCATAGTTCCTCGCCTTAACTTGACCTAATAGTCCTTTTGCAGATTTTTTCACGTAGTTCAGTTGTAGATAAACATAATGTTACAGCTCTCCATCCTTGCCATAGCACGTCACTATATCCAGCACCATATTGTTAAGTTAATCTATAGTTGTAGCTCACCATTCAAGATGGAATGATGCCAAATTTAGTCCCGGTTAAAGTGAAAATACACTGTTCCCTTTGTTTTCTCTTACCGGTAATAATAATTCTTCTTGTATATTTTCTGAGTATACAAAACATTCATTCCTCTTTCTGTACCTTCCTGTCCGACCGAATTCCCAATCAACCTTCTGGTAAATCTCACCATCAATCAGTGGACGTGCTCATAAATTTTCTTGTTGTTTTCGGTATGAGTTTAACTTGTATGCATGCGCATTTAAACTTTAACAACTTTCCTATAATTTATTCATAGTTTTGTTAATACTGTTCACGTTTTCTCTATTCACTTGTAACTATGTCTGCCGCGCCCTCTTGTTTCCCTTGGTATTTTGTATCTCTTCCATCGATACTTGACTAGTTTTTATAGCAGTGTTTTGGCAAGTAAAATAATATTAGTGAATTTCCTCCTAAAAATAATATACTGTACTCTGGTACAGTATTTGCGAGGGAAGCTGCAAGTTACTAGCTATAAATTAATCTGCCTGACAAACCATGGCCGTGCCCTATTAATTGTCTCACTGTTTGCACAAAAGATAAGTATACTCTACGTGGAAGTTCAAACCAACGAGGAATTCATACTTTATTATGTAATTGTTTCAGGGCTGAAAACTGTCAGTGTATTGCATTATCAGATGAAGGGAGAAGTTGTTAGATGAATGATATGCCATGTTTTCTTTTAACTAATAACTAGGCCTACATATTTCGATTTCCGCACCATAAGATAATTACACATTTTTTTTCTTTAGTTTTCAGTTGTACATTATTACCACAATATAACAGCATAGATCTACTCCTCTATCTTATAAAAGGATGATGGACTGCAGTCCACTGAGTGCACGTGTGAGAACACGTGCGAGAACAAGAACAACCCCTTGAGTACGACAATGTCTTGTACAGTATGCTCGTATTTCATTCTTGCCACCTCATAACGAGTTTATTCAGCTTGGGGGAGATGTTTCGAGCTGGACGGTGTAAATTTAGCCTTCACTGACGAGGGTGCTCTCCAAACTTGGATTAAAGCATCTGAAGGCAGACAGAATGAAATAGCAATGACGTCACTGCATTGAAGGGGCTAACACTCTGACGCATAAGTGTTTCCCTAAGGTGAGTGAAGTGGCCTATGGTCAGTCAGAATACAACAGCGAAGTGCCACACCATCCCTGAGTGAATTGACCGGGATTGGTGTAACCCTTTGAGGAGGAGAGATTTAACTAAGCTTAATAAAGTCAGGTCAGGTGCGGGTAAGGGGATGGATCTATTATGATGTGGCAGGGGTAAACCAGCACTGCTGTCGGGCCCTGCTGTGGATGTCACTGATTGCATTGCGCAGTTGACCCTTGTGCGGTGTGGTGCGGTGAGGATCTGTCCGTTCTCCCCTTTGGGGCTAAGATGCGAATGAATGTGTTTGAATGGATGAGTAAATGGGGAGTGTGTCGTCCTGTCTCGGCTACCTCCCTTTCCTTGGGGGAAGCAGCCTAAGTATATAGATAGATAGATTAATAAAGTCGTATGGTGTTACCAATAAAGAAGCATTTAGCTAGGTTAATAATTATATACCTCTACACAAAGTGCGTTAGAAAAACACAGTAGGTAATAAGTTAGCAGAGCCTCTGAAATACTTTGTCGTTCATCGTAATGAAGTTTTAGACAGTAGTGTGCACTTTTTGAGGGTAGAAAAGAATGAATTGCTAGAGAAGGAGGTCTTCATTAGTATAACTGCGCAAGTGTGCTGTCTGGTTATAAAAATGTCCTTCATTTCCTAACCCATCCACGGAACGAAGATGGTAGACTACAGAGGAGCATACTTCAGCCTGCAGTCCATCGGAATCATGTTTAGATGGATCTGAGGCCACAACAACAGATTAAGGGGTCAAGTGTTTCATGATGCACATAATATATTGGAATATGCATTCCAGGACGTGCTGCTCTTACCATGTTGTTGAAGGTACAGATCAGTATTTCCAGCTTGGATCATGAACAAAGCAATTTAATTACAGTATAATATCTGTGAGGGTGTATGTGAGGAGTCTGATGTAGAGTGAGACTGTCCTGATTGAGATACAGTAGCTGTTGTATGTGCAGTACTGTTATCAGTACGGACGCATTAGCGTTAAAAGTGATGACATTTTTAACAGAGAGGCGCGTACAATGACTATCCTGGTTATGCCCAGTGTCAGTCATATAAAAACATGATAATCCCTCTTTGTTCACATTCTGTTCAATCTGTCATCCTGGTCAGAGCACCCTATGCTGATCATTACTTCCACATACTACTCTGCTTGCCCACCCCATGGCACATTTTCCCATCATAGTCTATGTCATATTCCGCTGCCAACATTTAAGTTTGTTCATACCTTTGCCAGTTGACAGAGAGAGAGAGAGAGAGAGAGAGAGAGAGAGATGGCATGAGTAACAAAGCTAAATATCAATGACGTACATGGTAATAACCTATATCACAAACCAGTTCTCTTAACGGGGGTCGCTTGTCTGTGTGTGTGTGTTGAAAGATTTGTATGTATGTTGATGTGTTTGCATGTGTATGTGCGGATATTAATGTATATACTGTACAAGAACATATTTCAACAGTGTAATGTCCTCAAATTTCCTGTCGTCACGTCTGCAAGTGTCCATTTATGCCTCAAAGGTTGTGCGATTTTTCTTGTGTTAATGCATGCGTCTGGGAGTCCCTTTTGTGATCCTGTGTTTATTTCCTTGTCTGTATCTGTATCTATGTGTATTTATACGTTTGTCACCGTATGTGGATGTTTTCTGTGCACATTGGTCTGTATCGATGCGTGCTTATCTGTGTGTGTGTGAGTGTGTGATATAGCTGAAAAATTCTATAGGGTTGAGTTAACTGATAAACGCAACGCGAACTTCCAAAGGTTTTTGTTAATTTGATTTATTAATATTTGTTCTATATTCGACATAGAGCATCATATTCATTCTTATCACTTTGAATCTGTGTGGCAATGTAATTTTTGTGTTCAAGTTTTTTAGCTAATAGGCAACGCTTAATATCCGGATTCCACCATTTGGGTTTAATGTATTGAGAGAGAGAGGGGGGGGGGGAGAGTGAATGGTGCATTTCTCAATTTCTTTACATACAAAAGACGAGAGAGGGAGAGAAGAGGAGGGGAGAGAATTTTTGCAGACGCTCCCACGAGAAACAGAAAATGCTAAGCAGTTTTTCTGACATTAAGTAAAACAGGCGTAAACCTTGGCCCAGCCAGTCCCTGCCACACATGCCTTGAGAAAGGAATGGGAGAAACATATTTTAGAATTTCTATTTACCTATGTATCCTCAGATCTTTTTTTGCTTCATCATTTGCTTTGAGCTTGGGGCTTGGCTGATAAAGGAGAAGTGATCAGCTGCTCGCCCCTGAGTGGTATTATGAAAGCATTAAGTTTCAACTATTCCGAAGCTGTAAATCCTAATGGGGACAAATCCAGCTGGAGCATCTTGATCCATTAGACCACCAAGCATACATTTACTTACGTGGTTGCCACTTGCGGTGATAAATAGTTTTCTGGGCTGCAAGATAACATTTGGTTGGACACTGTGTAGAGTCGTCAGAGGGTGAGTGGATGGTAGCCTCTCCAACCTAGCACGGACAGTTTTTACATTCACATTTACTACTTATTTCATCCATTAGAAGTTTTAACGAAAAACAAAAAGAAATACGAAATACTACTCAGTTAGAACTGTAAATTCGTCTTGAGTCACGGTATACTTACTTGTGTTTTCGTTACCTTCATCAAAGAACTCTTGCGCTGAGAAATAAAATGTGTCTGATGTAAGCACCTATGTTCTCCAAACTAAAAGTTACTTTTTTTATGTGTTAGCTCACGTATAATGAGAAATATAGGTAAATATATAGTTATGGAATATTGTTCCCAAGTTAAACTTTTAACAGAGTTTCTCTTCTTTTAGCCGATGGAAGCTGTGTACTAAAGAAACGAAAAAAAGTCAGACATAATGTGTACCTTTATATACGATAGCAGAGAAACGTAATGTTCTGTTTCCTGTTTTCCGGCACTGCCCTACTGGAAAGGTTAAAGACTAGCATGCCTCAAAAAAATCAATACTATCTTTTTTTTTTTTCTGTTACCAAGCAAAAATACGTTTAGGGAAAGCCTGCGAGAGAATCGAAGCCAGAGCTCCACTTTTTTTCGCTTCGTCTCTCAAAATCTTTATCAGGGTTATGAAGAAAGAGATCTGGGATTCATTTTCTGCTGATGAAGATAATTTTCTTCACAGCGGTAGGAACATGAGGGAGCGGGTGCGTGAGTGTGGCCGCTTGAGGTGGCCCTCGTGCGGTCAACAAGCTGGAATCATCGTAAAATCTGCATTCTCTCACACCTCGCTTCTCTGATCATCACCACCTCCACTCTCACACCAGAATCTTTCCGTCTCGCGATCCATACCCTATTTTCGAACTGCTTGACTTTTATAGCAGGTAAATCTATGCCACAAGTGTAGATAACTGTTTAGAATAATACGTTTACAGTTGATATTGTTTTGTCAGATCATTCATCAAATTTCCAGTCTTCCGATTCATCAAAACTTTCATTATATTTATGTCTACTGATGATTTTGTTATCATCAGAATTGGTTTTGAAACTGGAGGGGTTAGCGATAGCCTTCATTATCTCCCTCAATACGAGAGACTCTTTTCTACTGTAAGAGGAATAAAACTGTCAGGAGGTAGATTGAATAAAAATAAAGACGTCAGTGTACCGATGAAATGAAGAGATCTTACTGGAACCAAGAGTTTTATTCCGTGTGGCTTGAAGATCATGTAACATTCCTTCCTCAGCGATTTTTCCTGCATATTAGCGTCTCAGTATTACATTGTATATTATTGACATGAACTGTGTCGGTACTAGAAATATATGAGTATTATGAAACAAGGAGAGTCAAAGCATTCGCCCACTAATGTGTATCGCCCGCCATCGCTTTAAAGAAAAAAAAAAAAACGCAGTTTTGCCAAATCCTAATCACATTTCCCAGGATAATGCCCACAAAGGTTGGATATAATCTGCCCACTTGATTTTTTGAGATATTTGGTAACTGACAGACACATAAACACAGACACACACACATACACAGACGCAGACGACGTGATAACTGATAAATTTAAGAGATATGATTAGAAAGACGTGGTAAAAAGCCTGCTAATCTGGCGAGAATACACAGGCCTGACAGTGTAAAGGAAGACAACTGATACACGATGTAGGACAAAGGATGCTTTACTAAACAAGTTAACCAGCTATCAGTTACCCAGTCAAGAACATTAGTTAGCTTGATCACCTGCCATATCCGGCATGAATTGTGAGACAATCAGTATATTGTTACTTTCTTTATGATATGGCACACCCTTAATGAATGGAAGAAACAATATGGATTTTTTTTTTTACTTATGCGTTAACTTTTTCCTTTTATATGGAAGCAAATAACCTGACTGTTTCACAGAAACGAGAAAGCGCTAAACGATGCCTGGAACTCAGTGTGACCTGAAAGCACAGATGGAAATCTATAATGAGGATCTAAACTTGGAAAACCATTCACTAAACCATACTAACTATTACGCAGCAGTTAACCGATGAGTCCTTCCTCCCTCCACACACACACACACACACACACACACACACACATTGTACACGTTATTAGTGAGAGCGGAAACAGAGAAGCAGAAATTGACGAAGATGCTGATGATGGTGGAAAGAGATGCCTTATATAGATAATAATAACAGTAACTCAGGAAGCACAGAAACCGCCACTTGTTCCTCACACTGTTAGTTTAAAGCAAAGTTAGACAAATAAGAGATCAATAGAGATGCTGGTAGCGGTGGTGGTGGAGGGAGCTGCGGTTAGACAAGGGGAGCGAGAAGCATCGTGTAGTGGTGGGTAAACATGGACGACACACCTACAATAAATCTCTTGCTGGAGGGTTTACGGCTGCTCTCAGTGACCGTGTTTGTGTGGCAGTGTTTACTCAGCGCCATATCGAGGCCTGACGCAGAGAGAGGGAGAGAGAAGAGGATAACTGGAAGAAGGGGAAATCGGGGGGAAACTGGATAAAGAAAGAAAAAGTGAGGATGAGGGAAAGGGGATAGAAAGGGACATCACAGCCTGACTGAGAGCGAGGAAGAAAGAAGAGGACACCTGGGAGGAGGAGAAAAATGCAGGGAGACTGGGATAAAGAAGAGAAAAAATGGGAGCGTGGGGGAGGTCAATAAGAGAAAGAAGAGACTGAGTGAAGGAAGGAGGGGGATTGAGACACATAGAAAAGTGGGAAGGGAAAGTGCCAGGGGAAGCGGGGAACTGGGAGAGGGAGGGGGAAAAAGAGAGTGCGGGAATGAAGAGAAAAAGAGTGTGTGTAGTGTAAGAGTAAGAACATATTTGGACAGAAGGAAAAAAGAGAAAGAGAGAATGAAGAAGGGGGGGGGGACAAAAAATGAAGTAGGAGGGAAAGGAAGATAAGCATGTGGTAAAGGAAAATAAGCATGATGCAGAAGAAAATAAACACCAAGAAGAGGAAAATAACATGGGGAAGAGGCAAATATGCAATGTTAATTCAACGTACGATGTGGACAAAGTGTCTGGTGGTATTTTATGTGGCCTCACAGGTTTCGTAGTAACTTCTTCAGAGATATAGTTTGCATATCGCGTCCTACTATCCTCTTGTATATCACGTGTATAAGGCATGTCCAGATTAAAATTATATAAATAACACACGAAAGAATGCTATGATGTAAGAAGCAAAACAGTTTGCTAAACGTGTTACCAAACTTCCTTTGCCACCTAGAACAGGGCTCAGTCAGAAAAAATATAAGATTTTGTCTTGACAGTGGAAGCAATAGTTTCCTTTGTGATCTTAAGTGTATCTGACCGTGAACAAGGTGGACTGCAGACTGAAGATGCCCTTCTGCAGTCCTTCACCCTTCTTTTGGGTAACAGGGAGGGAGTTGAGAGACTTTTGTATAGTGGAGCAGTGGAGTCGCCTGGTGATGTAGGTGGACCACGTGAAGGTGTCCCTCTCCATGCTGAATGTAACAGGACCTTATGATAACTGCTGCTGTTGGTGATTTTGAAAGGCCAAAGTTTTATTTTGCAAAAGAGGGAGGCTTATGTTTTATGCCTATTGATAACATGAGGGTCATTAAGGTGAACAGTCCGTCTTCTCCTATAATACGACCGGCAGTTGTGGGATACATCCAGGTGGCCATTTGTGCTGCTGGGAGATAGGGGCAGGGGGAAAACAGAGATAACCAGTCACCTTTTGTGTTAATAATGCAAGCGAACAATATCTGACAGATCTTGAATCTGGTTCTCGGTTATATTATTTTTGTTTTTTCTTAGAAAGAACACTCTTATGGGCTTCTGGCCTTTGGTTCCTTCTTCCTTGCATGAAAAAGTATTGATTTTTTTAAAAATAAGCTTTGGTCTGATCAGCTAGTCAGGTTAGGTGCGGGTAAGGGGATGGGTCTGTTATGATGTGGCAGGGGTAAACCAGTTCTGCTGTCGGGCCCTGCTGCGGATGTCACTGGTTGCATAGCGCAGTTGACCCTTGTGCGGTGTGATGCGGTGAGGATCTGTCCGTTCTCCCCTTTGGAGCTAAGATGCGAATGAATGTGTTTGAATGGATGAGTAAATGGAGAGTGAGTCATCCTGTCTCGGCTACCTCCCTTTCCTTGGGGGAAGCAGCCTAGGTATATAGATAGATAGATAGAAGCTTTGTATGATATAAAGGAAAATATTGAAGTGAAATAAAGTTGCAACGAAATGGTGCTACGAATCCTCCTCTGATAATGTAGTCCTTGTTGATGCCAGGTGGCATCATGACTGTCACATCAATTTTTTACCATAAGAAACACAGACACCTACTTATTTTACTTTTCAGTTTCGAGATATAAGAACCCTACGCCTACAGTAATACAAGACTGCCACAAACAATATTCAACACAAACATGCACACTAACACAATAAGATGGCTGGCAAACTATTTAGCAGGCAGATGTGCCCATGTAACATTTGCCAGTCAGTCTTCGAAAATCAGAAACTTCACAAACGGCGTCCCTCAAGGATCCGTTTTTTCTCCTACACTCTTTAACCTATACATGCACAACATACCCACACCCCACACATCACAAACACACATACTCTATGCAGACGACCTAACACTAATGTGTAGGCTACACACGAAAATGCAGACACAGCCGTACACATCCTCCAACCTAATTTCAACACACTACACGAATGGTTCACCACAAACAGACTCAAAATAGCCCCAGCCAAATCTACAGTGACCCTTCTCACAAATTGGACAGCAGAACATAGCCACATTCCACACCTCACCATAAACAACACACCCCTACCACACACACACACACACACACACACACACACACACACACACACACACACACACACACACAATCCTTGGTGTAACTTTTTTTTTTTTTTTTAATAACAGAACGGAGGAAGGAAAAACAAATGGGGAAAAAAAAAATAATCCATACACCAGATTATTGGTGTCCTCTGTTCATAAAATATCTGTAACAGTTAGACTTGAACAGTTGTAGGTTGAAATTTGGAGGAAAACAACGCTGGGGAAGCGAGTTCCAGAAAGATGCAGTTTGGGGAATGAAAGAATTCTGATAGGCAGAAGTTCTGCAATATGGTTGAGTGACATTCCAGTCATGAGCGCTACCAGATGCCAGTGTAGCACGAGGGAAGGCATGGAGAGGTGGCACCATGGACGCAACTTCGTCTGAGCATTTGCCAAAAAAATATCTGTAAAATAATGCAAGGGAGGCAACATTCCTTCTTACTTGCAGGGGAGGTAGTTTATATGTAATGGCAGGGTTGTTAATGATTCTAACAGCTTTATTCTGAATTTTGTCTAGTTGTCTTAATGCAACCTCTCCACAACCATTCCACAAGGGTGAGCAATATTCAAGCTGAGAGTGCACATGACTCTTATAAATTATAGCTAATTGCTCATCGGCGAAGAAGTTACGGACTCTGTACAATAATCCAAGTTTCTTTGAGGCGGTTTTAGCAAGTGATCTGACATGAGAGATCCAGCTGAGGGCACTGTTAAGTGAGACACCAAGAATTTCAATACTTTTGGAGATGGGAATATTAGTAGCACTCAAGGTAATGTACGAATCTGGTAATATCTGTCTATTAGTAAACTGTATATATTTAGTTTTACTAGCATTAAAAGAGACAAGGTTGTTTTGTCCCCATTCACTGATTGTAGATAGATCTTGATTTATGGAGATGGCTGTACTGAGTTGAGAGGTAGAGATATTAGACTTTGTAAATGGATGTCTGAGTGTGAATGAACTATGTAGTGTTGAGTCATCTGCATATGAGTGAATGGGATTTTGAGTGACAGATAAGAGATCATTAATATGAACCAGAAATAGGGTTGGCGCCAGAACTGATCCCTGCGGCACGCCGGCGTTAATTGAGTGGAAATTGGAATATACATCATCTACTTTTACATAATTACTAAGATAAGAAGAAATCAAAGGAACAAAAGACGTTAGTCCATAGCAAGGGAGTTTGGACAGCAGGGAACGGTGCCATACTCTGTCGAAAGCTTTAGAGATATCAAGAGCTACTGCATGAGTTTCTCCAAAAAGATCAATTGATTGATGGATGGTATGAGTTAAGAGATTGAGTATGTCAATGGTGGATCTTTCGTCGCGAAAACCATATTGTCTATTACTAATTAAGTTGTTTGATTCAAGATGTTTAACAATATGCTTATTAATCAAAGTTTCAAATACCTTACCAAGAGAAGATGTGACAGCTATTGGTCTGTAATGGGAGGGGTCAGACGAATTTCCTTTCTTCGGAACTGGGTGGATATTGGCTTCTTTCCATGAATTTGGGAATAAAGAAGTACGTATGCATAGTCTGAATAATTTAGCTAGGACAGAGGCAAGTTCAGGGAAACACTTTTTCAAAACAATTGGCGGAATTCCATCTGGGCCTGGAGCTTTGTTGGTAGGTAAATTGTCTAGGATGGATTTTACGAATCTTGTCTGTATTTTAAGTGGGGCAATATCGGGTGAATCAAGTTCCAGTACTGAGACATTCTGGCTGGTATCATCTATGGTCGATTTCTTGCAAAGGTACTAGCAAAGATATCTGCTTTCCCACGTGGGTCATTTGTAATATTGCCATCTGAAGATTTTAGTGGGGGAATGGAAGATGACTTGTTAAAGTTATTGAAAGAATTAAGGGTTGACCAGAATATTCTATTGTCATTAGGGTTGTTAAGTAGTTTTGATGCTTGCTTTTGAAGAAAGTTTGATTTAGATAGATTTAATACAGCTTTTGCATGATTTCTAGCAATTTTAAATTGGGAGAGTGATTCAGATGTTTTTTATTTTAAGTAAGAGTTATATGCTAATGACTTTTGGGCAGTTGCTCTGGCACAATTGCCATCAAACCATTTTGGAGAGTTTGATCTTTTAGTGAATTGTTGACTTGGTATGAATAAATCCATACCAGCTAGTATTAAGTCGCAAATGTGGGACTGGGTAGAATTGGGATCACTAAAGAAGAAAGACTGCCATGGAACATCAGCAAGATAATTTCTAAAACCATCCCAGTCTGCCCTGTCAAAGTGCCATCAGGTCACCCTGACAGGTTCGGAATGCGGAGGTGTAGGAGGGATAACTAATGAGGCTTTGATGAGATTGTGGTCAGAGGATCCAAGTGGTGACAGTACCTCTATCCTGTATTGATCTGGATTATTTGTCAAGAATAAATCCAAGAGATGGGCATTATGGTCAGGATTATCAGGTATTCTGGTTGGTTGCTTTACCAACTGGGTGAGATTAAACGATTTCGCAAACAGCTCACATTCTAGACCAGCGTCGTCAGTCCGGGCAGAATGCAATAACCATTCAACATTGTGTATATTAAAATCACCCAAAATGGTAATTTCATTGCCAAGGGCAAGGTCAAGGTTACTCAACTGAGTGGATATGGAATCAAATACACTGGGTTCCGAAGAAGCATTGGGGGAACGATAAACTACACAGATATATTTGGTAATGTTTTGGCAATTTAATTTATATAATGAGTAATCAAAACTGGATGAAGTGAAGTTTAAAATAGTATCAACTGCATATAGGGATTTGATATAACAACAGGTGCCGCCCTTGTTTCGAAAGTTTGTAAGGAGATGGTAACCGGGAAAACAAAATGGAGATATGTCGGTAGAGGGTGAGATTTGTGGTTCTGTGAGGAAAAGGGCCAAAGGGGATATGGACTGAAGGAAAAAATGGACTGAGTTTAAATTTGTGGTAAGGTCGCGGATGTTGGTAAAGAATAAGGCCGCACCGTCACCTCTTCGCCGACGAGCATTCCTGGAAATAGCAACAGTCACTGCCGGCACAGTCACTTGATGGCGACCGGGAGGACCCTGTGCCTCCAGCCCTACCCCGCCGGTGGTGGCAATCCGAGATACCACCTCATTTGATTGTAAGATTGCAGCGGCCATTACTAAAGATGTGAATAGAAGGTGTGATATGTTATGCGCATGTAGTGTGGTGTAGACAGTTGAAGGTAGAGGTATTATGAGAGCATGCTGGCCTACTCTCTGTGTAAATGAATGCACTGAAAATGTTCAGAAAAGGGAGATGGTCAGGATCAAGTCCTGAGGGCTGGTGAAACGGGAGCTCCAGCTCTCCATATCACCAGCTTGCCATCAACCTCGGGAGTACTGCCCTGTTCGACTGGTGCTACAGTCTACTCCTCATAATACATCAGTGTCTTTTAGACAACACATCACAAACATTAAGATAAATTAACACCAAGACTCAATGCCCTAAGGTCACTTGCCCATACAACATTCGCACACAACAAAGAAACCACCACCACATTATACAAACATGTTCATTGATGAACTATGCAAGCCCTGCTTGGGCTTCTAACCTCACTGAAACGCCCTACAGACCACACAGAACAAGGCCCTAAAAATAATCACAGGTTGCACAGCTACAATACCTACAGACCACTTACACCAAAAAACCAAAGTTCTCAAAGTCAAGGATTATCTAGACGTGAGAGGCACACAAATTCTTGTCACAGCCTCCACAAACCCACACCATCCACTACACTGCATGGCAGTACATCCACAAACACAAAGGAGCACAAAAACAACACCCAGCACACGATATCATACACATATACTGTCATCTCTTCCCTCTCGCCCTCCTCAAACCAGCTTTGAGAAGCACATCCATGCTCAAATCATTTGCCTCTTCATTCAGTCATTCAAAGACAACACAAAGATACATGCACGTTCTCCTGATATCCACCCTTCTGTCATCTCTCCCCCCTCGCCCTCCTCAAACCAGCTTTGAGAAGCACATCCATGCTCAAATCATTTGCCTCTCATTCAGTCATTCAAAGACAACATACAGCTACGTGCACGTTCTCCTGATATCCACCCTTCTGAATCCTACCTCTGTCGAGAGGACAGTGTCCACGTGGCCAGGTTGAGATGCGGGCATCATCCAGTCCTCTTGAAGTAGAAGATGAGTCTGGATAACTTCGTAGCTGATGCCCGACCAGGATTCAACACAGCACCCAATACTGTTAAGCACATAATGGAAGACTGCATTGCACACAATCGCCTGCGCCAACAACATAACATACACTCCTTGAGAGCTCTGTGGGAAAGCCAGGTCGGCCGTGACCTTCCTTAAGAACTCGAGGCCGTTCGGCCAGACTGCCTAGGGAACAACTACTACTACAACTACCGCCATGTTGAAGAGTAGGTGACCAGCTTTGTCACCACGTGACTGAAAACCTCCACATTTTTGGTAGTAAACTTAAGCCAGGTCGTCTGACTGAAGCATTCCAACCTCTGGACCATGTGGCTCCATAAGAGATACTTTGTCAAAGAAAACTGTGTAGACAATCCCAAGTTCGTTTCTTCACCAGTGTCCAATTAAAGATTCAAATAGTTTTCGTAAGACGACCTCTTGCCAGTCATAGAATACGCATCTATCCTCATAAGTGATTTCCTTGTTCCAAACTGGAAAAAAAATGATTACCAGTTTGCCACCTCCTAATTTTCATTCATAAGATGATAGTAGATTCAATTCACCGTCCTTGATTCATAAACCATTTTCTATAACCATGAGAGAGTTGAACTCAAACGGATTATAAAGTAGCCAGCATAATGTCACTGCATGGTGCAGAAACGGTGACTGGCTGAAGAAGTATGTTATCAGCAGTATCTTAAGGGTCATGCTGAAACAGGCTTTGCAGTACCTCTTCCTAAGCCATTTATTTTGCATATAACACGACACAATTCCCTTGTGTATTCTTTGTGTTGGTCTAATTTCGACAGTTTGCATAGATAACATGCAGGGTGATACTGAAGTATGACGCCCAGAATAAGTCACTAAAGAGGGGGTGCTACGAAGTCTCCCAACTGATTTACAATAAGGGCTCTTACGTTCAGTGGAGCCTGCTACAGTCATTAAGTGACATAAATAATGAGCATAGTAAGAAGTGCAGGGTATTTTCTACATGGTACAGTCGGGGGTCAAAAATTCGCCTAATATTTAGCCTCTTCTATTTCACTTTTTCCTTTGCTGGCTAATATTCTTCAGCTGAGGAGGCCTAGGTGTGTTTCTTTTCCCTCAGATGATGCTCTTTCGTAATAACGATGCACCGGGAGAAATGTGACGAACATGCCACTGTGAAGCAGACGCAGTACTGTAGGACAGTCATCAAACTTTTGTCCCTGAGAGTATATGAGGAACAAATATGCTGTATAAAAGGATTTAAAAAAATCACAGTAGATATCCGTCTTATGGTTAATCATAAACCGCGAAGGTTAAGGCTGCACCCTCAATTTTGTCAATAGTTTCTGAAGCACGTGATGGAGATCCATTGTATCAGCCCTCTCAGTTATTACTGTTGTGGTCCCAGACTCATTCAAACGTAAACCTACTGGACTGCAGGCTGAAGGTGGTTTTCTCCTACAGCCCACCATCCTTCTTTTGGGGGAATGGGGGGCAACTGATGGACAGTTGTCTTACCGTCAAGCTCCGCCACCCAATTATATCGGTGCCACCATGTGAAAGGGGTCCATCTCCAGGACCTACTGTACCCTCTCAATGATGCAGGATGCAGGTGATTCACATTCAGAAACCACAGGAGTTCCATTTATGGCTCAAGAATTAAGGCTTGTCTTCTTTGCAGTGTAAGACTGATGTCCAATATATGGTTGTTTGTGGCGCTTGTATCAGTTAAGAGGCTTAGATTAGTTTATTCTTTTTTGGAGCGCTCTCAGAAACATAGCCAACCAGCCACAAAGATTTATGAGGCAATAACATATCAAGAGCTTATATGCAAAAATGCAGCTCTCCTCCCTCCACCTATATTTCCGTCTCCACCTCCTCTCTCTGCCGTGGTCGATACAACGTAAGCAATATAGGTTCCTCCCTTTTCCATTTAGTTTTTGCTCATTTCTCTTCTCTCCTCTTCTTAATTTCCTTGCACTTCCATTTACCTCATCTCATTTAACACTGAGTATCTGACCCCTCCCATTCCAACCTCTAATTTCTCTAACCCTCTCCTCCCTGCAATTCTTAAACTCCCTCTCCCCTCAGTTCCTAAAATTCTTCCTTCCTGTCTCCTTTAATTCTCTGACACCTCTCCTTTTAATTCTGTACCAACCTACGTCCATTTTCTGACTCCTCTGATCTCTTTAAGATTCTAAAACTTAACCATGATTTTTTGACAGATATTCTCCATCTCGTTATCCAACATTCTTGTCTCTTCCTTGGAATACTTAACTTTTATCCTTTCTTTAATTCTGTAACACATATTATCCTTTCAGCACTCCAACATTTTCTAACCCTTAAATTTTCTAGCTCTTCCCCCCTTATATCCTAGCACATTACCCTCTCCTTTACTGTTTTTGGTCCTTTCTCACTTTAAATTCTACCATCCTACCTTCATCCTTTAATTCTCTAGCCACTAAACCCTTTAAATAGCATTCCGCTTCATCCCTGAAATTATCTGAACCATCTCCTTTTAAAATACTTTTCTTTCCCTTTACTTCTCTTGCCCAACCTTCCTTAAAATTTTCACCCTGCCTCACCCTTTAATTATGTTGCCCCACCTTTCTTCAAATCCTGGCACCTTAACCTCATCCCTCAATTTTCTAGCCTCTACTCCTGCCCACTCGGTTCTCCCTACCACTATACTATTCACAGCAGGCGACCGACATCCAGGGCCTAATTCGTAAACGGACCTACGTTTGTGTCCAAATTTGTTTGTTTTTAATGTACTTCCCTTCATTGAAGCAACAACTAAAAACTACACAATCAAACTAAAATAAACTGTAGCACGAAAAATACGACGAAAACAAGTTGAATTTTGACACTATTTCACTATTACGTCGACTTTCGCCGTTTCCGTTGTCGCTTCGGTTATTTCATGATATCTCTGCTTCAGGAATTTATTTTTTATTTTTTATAAATAACAGAACGGAGGAAGGAAAAACAAATGAGTAAAAAAATAATAATCCATACACCAGCTTACTGGTGTCCTCTGTTTAAAAAATATCTGTAACAATTAGACTTGAACAGTTGTGGGTTGAAATTTGGAGGGAAACAACTCTGGGGAAGCGAGTTCCAGAGAGATGCAGTTCGGAGAATGAAAGAATTCTGATCGGCAGAAGTTCTGCAGTATGGCTGAGTGACATTCCAGTCATGAGTGCTACCAGATGCCAGTGTAGCACGAGGGAAGGCATGGAGAGGTGGCATCATGGACGCAACTTCGTCTGAGCATTTGCCAAAAAAATATCTGTAAAATAATGCAAGTGGGAACATTCCTTCTTACATGCAGGGGAGGTAGTTTATATGTAATGGCAGGGTTGTTAATGATTTTAACAGCTTTGTTCCGAATTTTGTCTAGTTGTCTTAATGCAACCTCTCCACAACCATTCCACAAGGGTGAGCAATATTCAAGCTGAGAGCGCACATGACTCATAAATCATAGCTAATTGCTCATCGGCGAAGAAGTTACGGACTCTGTACAATAATCCAAGTTTCTTTGAGGCGGTTTTAGCAAGTGATCTGACATGAGAGATCCAGCTGAGGGCACTGTTAAGTGAGACGCCAAGAATTTCAATACTTTTGGAGATGGGAATATTAGTAGCACTGAAGGTAATGTACGAATCTGGCAATATCTGTCTATTAGTAAACTGTATATATTTAGTTTTACTAGCATTAAAAGAGACAAGGTTGTTTTGTCCCCATTCACTGATTGTAGATAGATCTTGATTTATGGAGTTGGCTGTACTGAGTTGAGAGGTAGAGATATTAGACTTTGTAAATGGATGTCTGAGTGTGAATGAACTATATAGTGTTGCGTCATCTGCATATAAGTGAATGAGATTGTGGGTGACAGATATGAGATCATTAATATGAACCAGAAATAGGGTTGGCGCCAGAACTGATCCCTGCGGCACGCCGGCGTTAATTGAGTGGAAATTGGAATATACATCATCTACTTTTACTCTTATTTTCCTGTCACTATGATATGAAGAAATCAAAGAAACAAAAGACGTTAGTCCATAGCAAGGGAGTTTGGACAGCAGGGAACGGTGCCATACTCTGTCGAAAGCATTAGAGATATCAAGAGCTACTGCATGAGTTTCTCCAAAAAGATCAATTGATTGATGAATGGTATGAGTTAAGAGATTGAGTATGTCAATGGTGGATCTTTCGTGGCAAAAACCATATTGTCTATCACTAATTAAGTTGTTGGATTCAAGATGTTTAACAATGTGCTTATTACTTAAAGTTTCAAATACCTTACCAAGAGAAGATGTGATAGCTATTGGTCTGTAATTGGAGGGGTCAGACGAACTTCCTTTCTTCGGAACTGAGTGGATATTGGCTTCTTTCCATGAATTTGGGAATAAAGAAGTACATATGCATAGTCTGAATAATTTAGCTAGGACAGAGGCAAGTTCAGGGGAACACTTTTTCAAAACAATTGGCGGAATTCCATCTGGGCCTGGAGCTTTGTTGGTAGGTAAATTGTCTAGGATGGATTTTACGTATCTTGTCTGTATTTTAAGTGGGGCAATTTCGGGAGAATCAAGTTCCAGTACTGTGACATTCTGGCTCGTATCGTCTATGGTAGAGTTTCTGGCAAAGGTACTGGCAAGGATATCTGCTTTCCCACGCGGGTCATTTGTAACGTTGTTGTTTGAAAATTTTAGTGGGGGAATGGAAGATGACTTGTTAAAGTTATTATTGAAAGAATTACGAGCTGACCAGAATATTCTATTGTCATTAAGGGATGTTAAGTAGTTTTGATTCTTGCTTTTGAAGAAAGTTTGATTTAGATAGATTTAATACAGCTTTTGCATGATTTCTAGCAATTTTAAATTGGGAGAGTGATCAAGATGTTTTTGATTTTAAGTAAGAGTTATATGCTGATGACCATTGGGCTGTTGCTCTGGCACAGTTGCCATCAAACCATTTTGGAGAGTTCGATCTTTTAGTGAACTGTTGACTTGGTATGAATAAATCCATACCAGCTAGTATTAAGTCGCAAATGTGGGACTGGGTAGAATTGGGATCACTAGAGAAGAAAGACTGCCATGGAACATCAGCAAGATAATTTCTAAATCCATCCCAGTCTGCCCTGTCAAAGTGCCATCCTTTATTGCATTGCTTACCGAAACTTTGCAGACATAACACAGGAGAGAATATTAGCATGTAGTTTGCAAAATAAATCACTAAGAGAGAGGTGCTGCGAAGTGTCCCATGGAAGTTAAAATACGTCCTTTCGTCATCGCAACAACTGTGTTAGATTCTTTAAGCACAGCAGGCCAGAACAGGGTAGGGACTCCACCTGTGTCGATGCCTCGGGTACGGATAAAACACAGAGAATTGTTCGAATTTGTCACCTAAACATTATATAAGCCTGTATAGGTATCCCTGGCCAGTTGTCTGCTCTGGACATGACTCGTGTGTGGACGATTACAGGGCTGTCGGTCTGTTTCTTTGTCTGTCTGTTTGTCTGTCATCCAGCATAATGTTGTTACTTTGACGTGGCCTAAAATTGCCATCTTTTCATCTCGAATGCAAAAATTACAACAAAAGATAAACACTAGAATGATGCTAGTCATGAAGAAGTGGCATGGATAAAATGTAATGCGGTAGTATTGTCTTATTCTGCCACTCAGAAACACGAAATAAGTTGCAAAAAGACGATAATCCAGGCCAAGTTAATGTAAAAAGGATGTAACAGTTTTTTCTCCAACCTTTACAGAGAATATGGTGGATTGGAAGATGGGGCAAAGATATCTAAACTAAAAATGTAAGAGAACAGAAACACATAATATGGAACAAGGGTGAACGAAGAAAAAACAGGAAAAAAGGAAAAAGAAGCAGAGGAAAAAGGGAAAAGGAAAAATGTTTGAGGAAAGGCAAAAAGATGTGGACAAATAAATGAAAAAGTGACAAAACAGTGTCATGAAAATTCTGGATTTTTTTTTTTTTTTTATGGCGATACTAATGCTGGACTTTTAAGGTTATATCCTAAGTAGCTTTGGATATTTCGTAACTTCTATTTCATAGCTATTTATTCTGCACATTATATATCAGTATCCTCATGCATGTAATTGACGCACCGTAAGTCGATATTAAAACCATGTGTAGGGTCCTCCCTTGACGAAGTGTGGGCTACGGTAATCGGCAATGGACAATGAGAAAGGGATGACTATGATCCTGCTGGGTGACGTTATGTGGGGTGTTAATGTGGTGGAGGGAGGTGGAGTGGAGTTTTCTTGGTTGGGGTGAGGGGGTCCCGGGGGAAGGGTTGTTGTGAGATGGGTCTGTGAATGTGGGGCCAAGTTCTGTTGGAGTGTAGTTGGGTTTATGGCAGGGCTACCGATGCACTTAGCAGAAAATGGTAGGGAACTATTGATGTAAAAACACGGAGGCATCCTTAAGAAATGAATCGAGACGATTGCCACTAAATTTCTAGCCTTATATGTTTGTTTTATTATTATTATTAAATTTGTGTTTATTGAGAGGGCATATTGTTCTCTCTTCAGCTGAATCAAATCACCTGGTAGTTATAATAACGACGTATACAGGCCGTGGAGGTTGTTATTAAACTTGGTTATATATATTAATAAAATGTGACAATATTCCAAGGGCATTTACTGCTGTTTCAATTTACATGCATATTAGCCAGTTTTATAGAAATATGCTATTTTACTTATTCGTTTTATTTTGCTTTATATTATTTTCGTGACTAAAAGATGAGCCGAAGCCACTTTAGTCATGCCCAAAGCAGATGCGGGAGGAGAACCGAACAGGAGGGTGACAATGGTTACAAAGTCTGAGTATAATAGGGCATGGCAGAGGGGATAACTTTTTTGTTTTTTTTCCAACGATTTTGTATGCCGTCTTCCTCATCCTCTGGTAGAAATAAGGAAGATGATTATAATAATAAAAACAACAGGAAGGAGCACACACAGAGTAAAACACCCACGGAATACAAAATGTTCTGATGGCAGAACTTTAAAGTTTCCTCTGTGACCTTGGCCTTTGGCCGATTTTTCTCAAATTTAGATTACAACATTCTTCCCTCACAACCCTCTCAATTCGATTGAATGAAATTAAAAAAAAAAAAAAAAAAAAAATCGTCAGACCACTCTCTCTGACCTTGACTTATGACCTATTGATCTCAAAATCGAATATCTTAGTACATGGTTGATCCTCAGTCCTTCCACGAAGTTTGATTAAAATCGAATCAAAGATGTATAGATAATAAGGTAGTTGACTTTTGTTGTGGTTTAGTATTTTGTCTGCTTTATTCTAAAATCTTTCATTTACGCAGAATCCTTCCGTACAATCTGGCCTAAATTGCATAAAAACTGCTTTAGTGTAACTTGCCATGTGATCTTTAGCTTCGAAATGTTTTCCAGAAAACACTGCACATAACCCTTGGCTGATCATCAACCCTACCATCAGCTTTGGTCTAAATCGGATCATGTGGCAAGTAACTTTGACATCTGACCTATCATGTGTGTGTGTGTGTGTGTGTGTGTGTGTAATACATACATTATATATATATATATATATATATATATATATATATATATATATATATATATATATATATATATATATATATATATATACAGTATATATATATATATATATATATATATATATATATATATATATATATATATATATATATATATATATGTGTGTGTGTGTGTGTGTGTGTGTGTGTGTGTGAGTATAATATGTGTGTGTGTGTGTGTGTGTGTGTGTGTGTGTGTGTGTATAATGTGTGTGTGTGTGTGTGTGTGTGTGTGTGTGTGTGTGTGTGTGTGTGTAATATATCCCATTGGATCCCAGGGGTGCTGAGCGAGGCATGGCACTGGGAGGGTACTAAGTGTACCGCCCTCCGCCTATCGGCTCATAGTCGCGAAGCTCATAGGTCCCTACCCGGGGGTTCCCTGCTTTATAAGGACTTGAAAAATCCCAGTTCTCTCCAATACTCGGGACACTGGGCTCAATGGCATATATATATATATATATATATATATATATATATATATATATATATATATATATATATATATATATATATATATGTATATATATATATATATATATATATATATATATATATATATATATATATATATATATATATATACAGTATATATATGTATGTATATATATATATATATATATATATATATATATATATATATATATATATATATATATATATTTCCAACCTTTTCCACGAATTCCTTGACTGAGCCAATCTTGGCCACGTTTTCCCCTGCAAATTTGTCTATCTCATCTCTCCATCTCCTGTCTGGCCTTCTTCTGCTAGCTTACATTCTCTTGGTGTCCAGTCCGTCAGCCTCTTACTCCATCGGTTATCCGTTATTCTTGCTATATGGCCTGCCCACCTCATTTCTGTTCTTTTATAACTTCTATAATATCTTCGACTTTAGTCTGCTCTCTCACCCAAGTTGATATTTTCCTGTCTCTTAAAGATATTCCCAACATTGACCTTTCCATTTCTCTCTGAGAACGGATTAATTTATTTTCCATTGATTTTGTCAGTTTCCAGGTCTCACAACCATACGTCATAGCTGGAAATATACATTCGTTATGTGCTTTTCGTTTCATACAAACTGGCAAGATACTTTTCATAATGTCTCTATGTTTACCGAAAGCTGTCCATCCAATTATAATGTGTCTTTTTATTTCGCTATCATGATCTTTCGTTAATTTTAGTTTTTGTCCCAAGTAGTTGTACTCCTTAACTTCTTCAACAATTTCATCGCTTATTCTGATAACGCTCTTTCGTGTTTGTGGATTAAACATTACTTTAGTTTTACTTCTGTTCATCTTCAGTCCTACTTTCAGACTTTCTCTGTTCAGGTCATTTAACATTTCTTGCAATGCCTCTGCTGTTTCTGTCATTAGGACAATGTCAACTGCAAAATCTTAAATGGTTTAGCTTTTCTCCATCAATGTTCACTCCTTTGTTTTCCCAGTCTAGCTTTCTGAAAATACTTTCTAGGCATGCTGTAAATAATTTTGGTGAAATTGTGTCTCCCTGACGCACGCCCTTCTTAATCTTAATTTTTCGAGTCCTTATGTAATTAAACTGTAGCAGTTCCCTCTTTATATGTTTTCGAGCAGGTTTACAATGTTTTCATTCACTCCTTGTTCTCGCAATAAATTTATAATTGCTATGTGCTCCACTGAGTCGAAAGCCTTTTCGTAATCAACAAAACCTAAGCAAAGTGGTTTATTATATTCTATAGTTTTCTCAGTTAGCTGGTTCATTGTATGTAGATGATCAATGGTCGAATACCCGCTTCGGAATCCTGCCTGTTCACGAGGTTGGTTTTCCTCCGAAATTGTTGTTACTCTGTTCGTAAGGACTTTAGTGAAGAGTTTGTAAATGACTGATAATAAACTAATGGGTCGATAGTTACTAAGATCTTTTGAGTTACCTTTTTTGTAGAGTAAAATAACTATTGCATTACACCATGTTTTGGGAATTTTCTTCTGTTTTATACAGTGGGTAAATAAGTGAGCAAGCTTATTTTGTACTTCTACTCCTGCATCCAACAGTAAATCTGTTACTATTCCATCTTCTCCCGGAGCCTTCCCTCGCTTCATATTTTTAAGACAAATATTTACTTCGTCTGGTGTTACCTCAAGGTATTTCACTTGTGTCAACTGAAAAGTTAGCTATTGGTACTACTGTCTTTGATGTATACAGTTCTTTGTAAAATTCTTCAACTCTCTTCACCATCTTATCTCTGCATTTAATGATTTCACCGTTTTTGTCTTTCAGTGATGTCATTTGTTGCTTTCCTAGTGCCATTTTACTTCGGACCTGTTTCAGACTTTTTCCATTTTTGATGGTTTCTTTGATCTGATCCATGTTTCTCTTTCTTTTTTCTTCTCTTTGTCTTTTGTTGATAAGCTTATTTAATTCTGCTCGTTCTATTTCGTCTGTCTTTGTATTTACTTTCATATCCTTTCGTTTTTTTCATAAGCTCAAATTGTCTTTTCTGAATACTTCTTGGCTTTGGTTGTTTTAGGTTTTCCTACTACCTCTGCTGATTCTCTTAGCACTTTTGTTAGTCTGTCATCCAGCTCATCAATGTCACATTCAGCGTTACTTAGAGCCTGAAATCTGTTCCTTATTTCCAACTGAAAGGCTGCTTTGTTTTCATTTACTATTATTGACCATATCTTTTTATCTTTAATCATCTTCTTTCTTTCATTTCTGAAACTGAATCTGGCTGTGCAACCCACCATTCTATGATCACTACCTATATTTACTTTGTTGATAACTGTGACATTTGTGATCGTGTTATTCTTATCTGCTATAATGAAGTCGATTTCATTCTTTGTTTCTCCATTTGGGCTTCTCCAGGTCCACGTTCTCCCTGTTCTTTTGTGGAAGAATATGTTCATTATTCTCATGTTAAACATTTCAGCAAAATTTACCAGCATTTCTCCTCTTTCATTCCTTTCTCCCACTCCAAATTTTCCCATACATGCTTCTCCATTTTTCGACTTCCCGACTTTTGCATTGAAGTCTCCCATGAGTATAGTATATGTTGTCTTTTCTTCCATAATCTGGGTGTTATCATAGAATGTTTCTATTTCTTCATCTGGGCCTTGAGAAGTTGGTGCATATACTTGTATGACTTTTATGGTATATATATATATATATATATATATATATATATATATATATATTGACAGACAGACAGATATTCATTGGTCAGTGGGGGCGCCTATCATCCACCCAGTCAATGTATTTCAGGGTAACACTACATTTAGTGGCAACCCAAATGATTTCCTTTAAACCAGGAATCATTTAATAAGCTGGTTAGTAACCTTATAAACAACCATCACGTGTTCCCTACTGGTCAACAATTGAGTTGGCAGAGGGTTAATGCCCCTCTTCGGAAAACAACTAACAAGAAACGGAGCCAAGGCACAGCCAACCCGTTCCCGGCAGTCATTTTAGTGCTGACGTATAAACACAATAGGACATCTCGTCAAAGATGTCACATATCAAATCTGGCGTATATCGGGTGAAAATTTACGATTTTATGCCCATTTGAAATTTGTGGCCCGACCCACCTGACACTGACCCCCTTACCGCAAACTGGGGGGTGACCCCCCTGATGTACTGTAATGAGGTATGTTATAGGATGTAGATTTGAAAGATGCATCTTTAGGTTTTGGTTTTATATCGATATGACGAATTTGTAAGGAGTTATGGCGGAAAAAAAAAAAAACGATTTTTTTACTTTTTAAAATATTTTTGGGCCTACAGCCTGGGCCTTGCCCCAATTTAATCAGATGATCAGATCATAGCCCATCATACCTGCAATTTTGGTCAAAATCGCACAAGTAGTTTTCACATAAAGTTGTCAACAGACAGAAAAACAAACAAACAAACAAACAAACAAACAGACAATCCGTGTGAAAATAATACCTGTCCCCGAGCCCCTCCAGGGCAAGGACGGGTAAAAATACAGACAAGAAGCCTCAGAGCAGGACGGACAAACAGGTGATGACCAAAGACCAGACAATGGGCATGGTTTGGATTACATGTAATGTAAGGGGTGCAAATGATGAGGTGAAAGAGAGAGATTGTCCAGGCGCTTGATGGTGCAAAAGTGGACATATGTGGATTAACTGAGACTAAATGGTGAGGTGAGAGTGTGAGAAAGTGGGAGTATGGAAGAGGTAAATGCGCAGGAGTAGGTATGAATGAGAGGTCAAAAGAGGGTGTGTGTAATATGTGCAAGAGATGGAAGGGGAATATAAAGGAGTATGGCTCAGTTATTTCAAGGATTGCGAGGGCAAGATTGATAGTAGGTATAACAAATGTGGGCGATTGTGTGTGTCTATGCGCCAACGCAAGATCGTGCATGTAAGGTGAAAGACGAGTTCTGGGCAAATGTGGAAGCATGTATGAAGAGTTTGAGAGGAATGAGAGGGTGTTTTTGAATGGAGATATGGACGGAAAAGTACGGAATGTGAAGGTGGATGGAGCAGTTGGTGAGTGAGGTGTGCCTGCAGAAGTGGATAAGAATGGCAGTGCTCTAGTGGACAGTTGTTCGGGGATGGGGTTGGTAATAGTCATTATCCTCTTTAGGCACAAAATGATCGACGGGTACAGTGGCGAGTGATGAGAAGGGTGGGTGCTGAACTGCATGAACGGAAGACAGTGACTGATAATGTGTGAGTGGATGAGAGAATGAAATGGAATGGAATGGATGCAAGAGCCTACATACTGTAGGTTGGGGGAGTGGACTTTCGGACCCACTTGGTGGTGGTGAAAGACACGGTTCAAGTGCGATGGAAGAATAGAAGAAGGGAAAGAAAGGAGGAAGTAGTTCATACAACGGGGTAGAAAGGTTGCAAGAAGATAAAATAAAAGAAAGAAAGAAAGAAAAAGCAGAATATAAGAGAGAAGTGGAGGAGCAATTGGGTAAATATGATTAGGAGCAGATGGGGGGGGGGGTTAGGTGTGTGCAAGATATTTACAGAAGAAACCTGTGCAGCTTGTGAGGTGCTGTGTGGGGTGAAGAGAAGACGTAAGACGGTGCAAGGAACAGCATGGTTGAATGAAGAAGTGAGGCAGGCTGTGGTGCAAGAGAAGAAACCATATAGTGAGTGAATGGGAAGCAGAAGCATAGAGGAAGTTGAAATATGGAAGAGGGAGTCATATGGAGAGAGGAGAAAGGTGAAAAAACTAATAAAAGAGAGTAAGAGGAGATGAGGAGCTTGGAAAGAATTTGAGTAAAAAGTGGAGAGAACGTAAGAAAATGGCGTGGAAGGAGGTAAACAGAGTTAGACAGGGTGATAAAGAAGTTAGTAGGGGAGTGAAAGTTATAAGTGGTAGACTGATAGTGGAGAAGGGAGAGAAAGTGAGCAGATAGAGAGACCTCTTTAAGGAACTCTTAAGCATACAGAATGAAAGTAATGCAAGTATAAGCGCTGGAGAATGGCTGGGAGAAGAAGGGAAATGAGAAGGGAGGAAGAGATCAGTTGGATTAAAGTAATGAAGGCAGTGAAGAAAGTCAAAAATAGGAAAAGCCCCAGGAACTGATGGAATGTTTTGTGAGATGCTGAAGTATGGGGAAGAGATAGTAGTAAATGGATATGTAAAATGTGCAGAATGGCCTTAGAAGGAACGTAGAGGCCCGGAGGATTGGAAGTCAGGTACAATTATTTTCCTCTACAAAGGAAAATGGGAAAAAGAAGTGTGTGGTAATCATAGGGGCATTTGTCTTCTTAGTGTAATAGGAAAAGCATATGGTAGGATACATATTGACAGAGTCAAGGAAATGGCAGAGGAATTAGTTGGAGAAGAACAGCGAGGTTGTAAGAAGGAAAGACATTGTGTAGCTCAGAGATAATTCCATAGGTCTTTAGTGGAAAAGTTTCTAGAGAAGGGAAGGAAGTTGTATGTGGCCTTCATGGATTTCGAGAAACCATATGAGAGAGTGGATAGATAAGGAATGTGGAAACTATTATGAATATATGGAGCAAATGGGAAGCTGTTGAATGCCGTAAAGAGCATGTAGAAGGGTGCTAAGGCTCCAGTGCCTTTAGGTAGTGAACTGAGCGAATTTTTCTCTTTGAAAGTTGGATTGAAACAGGGATGTGTCATGTCTCCATGGTTGTTCAAACCTTACATGGATGGGATTATAAAAGAGGTACTACAAGGCAGGGCAGTGGATGTTAGAGCGACCCTAATGAGAGAGGGCAGCGTTTGGAAACTTCCTGTATTGTTATTTGGAGATAATACTGTATCATAAAGTGAACACGGACGGGAAGTGCAAGACGCAGTGAATGAGTTTGGGACAGTGTGTAAGAAACGGAATCTAAAGGTGAATGTAGGGAAGAGTAAAGTTTTGGTTTTCGTGAGATATGAAGCCACTGAAAGTAGAGTGAGGTTGAATGATGAGGAAATGGAAAATGTGGGTGTATTTAAGTACTTGGGTCGTGTGATGAGTTAGGATGGAAGTTTGGAAGATAAAGTGCTTGAAAGGGTGCAACAAGGAAGAAAGATTGCCAGGTCTTTGAAAGCAGTAATAAGAAATAGTGAAGTGAGCATAGTAGTAAAAAAGTCGCTGGATGATAGCATTTTGATACAAACTCTAACATATGGAAATGAAGCTTGGACCTTGTTGGAAGCACACAAGTCAAGAGTGAGAGCAGTAAAAATGAGTTATCTGAGGGGAGAATGTGAAGTTACATGGAGAGACAGACTGACAAATGAGGAAGTGAAGGAGCATTGTGGTGTGGACGTGTATGTGATACAGTGTTAGGAGAAATACGCTGAGGTGGTTTGGCCATGTGGAGGGGATGGAGAGCGAAAGATTAATGAGTAGAGTGTGTGTGTGAGTGAGGTGGAGGAGGGAAAGGGAGGGGGAGGCCGAGGATGAGGTGGAGGGATGGAGTGGAGAGGCATATGATAGAATGGGATGTGAGCGGGGGGGGGGGACAGTGGAATGGCTTGGGACAGGGCGACATGGAGGTGATTTGTCTGTGGCCTCCCCTTACGGGATTGAGGCGTGTGGCAATGGATAGATAGATTTACCATCATGCTATCCCCCATTAATGGATAGATTGAGCTCAGTTCAAAGCCAGGAAAGGAAAGCACAAGGGAAGGGCGAAGAGAAAAAAAATACATCGATAAATCCATATAAATTCAATATAGCAAGCCGGTTTCAGTGAGTTTCTGCCCTTTTTCGATACCAGAACAATAATAGCCAGAACCTGATGAAGCAATATGGGCGGCGGATCATGAGAGTCTTTAGTGACGTACAGTATACTACAGGATCCTCTGCATCATGACGAAGCCAGATGATAGTAATCACTACCATGTGGGGCCTGCTGCTGTGACTCACCCTCACTCCCTACCCCACGCACCCTCACCCTCACCCTGACTCTCATCCGACCGTCACACTATCCATATCACCAACCCTCAAGCTCCCTTCTCAACTAGTCCTCTTAATCCTCTCTAAACCTACACTCTTCTGTTATTTTCTCTTCCATATCATCCTATTTTGTCTCATCCTTATATCCTACACTCTTCTGTTATTTTCACATCCATATCATCCTACTTTGTGTCATCCTCATATCCGCATCACTCCAGTCCTACTCGTATTTTACCATCATACTTTCCACACCACCACCCTCATAATCCCCGCCTACCCGCCCTGATCCGACTCTAATGTAGTTTTATCTTATGCTCATATCCACATCACTCTTCTCACATTACCTCACCCTATCTACCCAAATACTCCAACGATATTCTAGTATTTAGGAAAAAATTAATTTCCTTAAAAGAACTGATTATCATCGTCATTATCAACCCTCACCTTCACGTTTCCTCACTCATATCCACCTCTCACACTCTGTCATGAAGCCATTCACTCTCTTTGTTCTCACTCTGAATTTGGTTGCTTAACACTCACAGGCCCTATGACACTCACAGTTTAATCAATTTTCCTGGTGTTTTAGAGCTGGCTCAACCATGCGAGAGTTCATGGAACCAGAACTATCAACCAGGCTCCTATGACTCACTCTCCGCCGAATAAAGACGTCTGGGTGTTATGCAGTGAACGGGGAAATTGAACGTGCGCGGATCTGGTAAAAAAAAAAAAAAAAAAAAAAAAAAATCTAAGATTGCCCGGTCTCTTGGAATCAATGGAAAACAATGTGTTAAGAGGAAAACAGATGTAAAGCAGTGTAGTATATGGTGCCAAGAGTAGTGTGGAAACAAGAGACTGCGTAGTATTAACGAGAAAATGGAGTTGAACGGAATGAAGGAATGCAGTCGGGGTTATGAGGGAGAACTATGTGTAGCTTGGGTTGGATGGAATGAAGGATTGGTATCGAGGTTAAGCATGAGACGTTTCTACAGGTAGGCTATACGTAGTGTAATTCAAATGACAGGTCAAGATACTGTAGACTTCGTTTAGTTTATTATATGTATTTTTTTTTTTTTCCGGCAGCCAAATAATAACACTTTACCATCTTCATCATCATCATCATCATCATCATCATCTTTTCGTCTTCTTGTGATCACCGTCATAGGATACTATTCGACATAACATAGATGTGATGTTAAACAGAAGGCAGACACACAGACAAATGACTCACGCTAACATTCCCACGTCTTCAGCTACCTATAATTAACTGGTCATTTCTTCTGGGTAAAGCCGCCAATGTCAGCAGTACCCTTGAGGCATGTAATTAACAGCCTTATCTTCAGTCAACACAAAGATCATATTTCTCAACATGTGCTGACGCTGTTTACAGGAGAGGCGTCGGGGTTGCGAGCAGGCTGGGGGTGGGGAAGAAGGAAGCATGGGGGTCGGATTTTTAACAGCCTTATCTTCAGTCAACACAAAGATCATATTCTCAACATGTGCTGACGCTGTTTACAGGAGAGGCGTCGGGGTTGCGAGCAGGCTGGGGGTGGGGAAGAAGGAAGCATGGGGGTCGGATTTATAAACTGAATAATTTGATATTATGCACATGATTACTTGTGAATACTTTTGACTCAAATGAGAGTGAATAATAACTGATAAATTGCGGTATAAAAATTAAAATTATCTTTAATATTGGACATCATTAATTCAGACTTGTTTGTCGTAAAACTCATAATGACTTTTATGAATACAACCCCTGAAGAGGAGGGAATGAGAAAAAGAAGCGAGGGAGGGAAGGGAATGGACTGGAAAGGGTAAACGAAATAGCTATGAGAGGGTAAGACGGGAGAGAAAAAGGGTGAATTGGACAGAAAATGAAACAGAAGATATAGGAGTGATAAATTATGGAAAGGAAGGGGCAACTTGATGGCTAGGTCGTGTTTGTGCTGGTCGACTTGTACATTCAAGCGGCTCTGTGTTGTACGTTTGAGCACACTGACTGTCACTGTGCTTGTGGGATGGACTCAATCAAACCAAAGACTGTCCGCAGCAATCAGACAGCCTAATCTACATCATACCACCGCCTACTGTCAGTGTCTGTTTCACCGACTGTGCCGTATATCTTTCTTATCCTTCTCCTAGCCTGTTTCCTATCACTGTTTACTATAACCATCTTCTGTTTTTCCGTCCATGTCTTGCATCTTTCCTACTCTCCTCCTAATCCACACCAAATCACTGTCTGCTGTCAGTGTCTCCAGAATCACTGTTTGTGTTCTGTATCTTTCCTACTCCTTTCCTATCCCCCTCCCCCTCTGTGGTTTTGTCCTTTAGGAAGGGTAAGGGTGGTGGAGAGGGACGCCTTCAGATGGTGGCACCCATATAGACGGGGGGCTCAACTGCCTGGTTATACAGACATCCTTACACGTGATTTCGCTGTGTACTCTGGGTGGAGCGAAGTCATGGAGGATTCCACCCTGTGTCTGCTAGGCCAGACAGCCTAGGGTTATGCAATAACAGCAGCAGCAGCACCAACACCAACACTACCACCACCACCACCACCACCACCACCACCACCAGCAACAATAACAACAACAACAACATCAACACCACTACCACAACAATAACAACAAACTTCCTTTACCTATTTCTCTACTCCTCAAAAGGAGGATAGTGAACTAAGGGAAAAAGGGAAAGTTAAACTTGCAGTCTGTCAGGTTCACGGGTCAGATGAGCCTGGTGCCACAACAACAACAACAACAACAACGATGGGAAAGGTAAGACGAGGCATTGAAAGATGAGATAGCTATAGAGAAGAAAAGGGAAGAAAAGGAAGGAGGGAAGGAAAGGGTATGGAAGAAAAACAGCAGAAAAGGAAGTAGATAGTAAAGCCAGACTGGAAAGAGTTAGTTATTACAGAAAAGCTGAAGTATGAATAAGAGAGAAATATGGGTAGGAAATGTCATGGGCAAAAGGAATACAAAGTGGGAGGACGGGAAGTGGGACAGAAAGGAAAAGGTGAGACGGAAATGAGATTAGATGGTAAATGGAGGATGGAAGGTGAGAGGTTAGATGGAATAGCGGAACAATAACTTTTTTATTTTAATTTTGCCTAATTTCCAGGCGAGCATATTTTCCACACCTCATTTCAGTTACAGGAGCCTCAGTCAGCGTGCTAGAAACATCAGCGGGCAGTAAGTACAACTTTGTATTCAATATAGTACCAGTATAATACTAACTGTTTCAAGGCAGTAAATCAACTTTTCATATAAACATTAGCTTAACCTGAATATATTGAATATAACTCTAAGCTAAGTTAGTCTTGTAATATAAGTCTAGTTATCATAGGACAGAAGCAGTGGACAGGGTTAAAATAAGACGACAAGGAATGAAGAGGATACTGTGGAGAACCTACTAGTTTGAGAGAAAAAAGAAACGGGAGAATGGAAGGGAGGAAGAGGTAAGAGAGAGATGAGGGTTGATGTGACTGATAAGAAAGAGACGGTAGGATAGGTAAGGACAAGGAAAACTGAAAGGGGAGAAAAAGGAAAAGGACAAAAGAAAACTGACGTACAATGAGTAAGAGGGGTTTGGGAATGAGTGAGAAGGCAGCATGAATCGGACAGAGGTACATATCCATCGGTATGAGCAGTATCGTAACAACGCTTCCTTAGTTATTTTTTTGCTGGATCCCACTTTATTATCGTTTTGTACGTCGGTGATACAAATTATGTCGATATCTGGGAGATACACTGTAAAGAGGCCTACCATACATAATAATATTTTGGTGTAATAAACATCATAAATTGCAAAGGATGAGGTGTTACAAAATGTTCAAAGGCAATCAAAATGTAGCCCAATATCCCTGTAACTCTGAATACTCCATCCCGTATACGATGCACTGATTGAAAATTACAACAGTGTCTTCGGTTTGAAGGGCCAGTATTTCATCATGGACTCTATTTCATTTATAATCTGACATTTTATTATTTTTTCCTGGATTTCTTTAATGATACTGAAAAAAAGTTCTCTTCGGTGTAATTACGTGTTTTATCTATTACTTTAACCATACCACCTCCAGACGATTTTATTCAGCTTGATGGTAAGACCTCTCATGGTGAAGGGGTAAATAAAGGCTATCTCAAATCCCTCTAATTCAAAGAAGTCTTCCCTAAGCTGAAAAAATTGTCAGGAAGTTGTATGAATAAACTAAGAAGTCCTTCATCGAGGTGAACTGGTTAATAGCAAGGATCTACTGAAGAGGCATTAGATGTGGAAGGTAATCGTTTCTCTTTTTCTTGCAGTCACATCATCCAGTTTTAGTTTCGAATATTAACCCGACCCACAATACCTCAGTGAATGGATCAGTGTGAAATGAATATTGTTATTAATGTTATGGTTGTCTTCTTTCTTCATGGATCCCCAACCAGCAGAAAGACAAACTCACCTCACAAGTTTATAGTCTTTATGCTGACCTGATGCTGACATCTTCCTTACCCTCGCCATCAACATTTTCATCGCAATTCTTGTTTCGGTGATTTATTTGTATTATCATTCTGTTATATCCCCAATCACCTATATTTCGCAGCTCTTTTTCATTTTTCACTTCTTTATCGAAGCATTTATCTCCAGTTGGTATGATTTTATTCTCTGCTTTCCTAACGCCATTTCGGTACCATATTCTTATTTTCCCTTGGTCTAAAATTGCAATCTTTCTATCTTAATTGCTGAGTCGTAGCAATAGATTAACACTAGACTACGGTTCTAGTGATACAGTTATATGGTAAAGCGATACTGCCTTTTTATCTGCCACTGAACTACGCGAAATTAGCCGCAAAATAACTACGAAGCACTCTTATTTAACGATTTATTTAGCATACAAGGATATGATATTTTTGATATGTATTGAATGGAGCTTTAATATCGACATATTCTGCACCATTTACTATATATAATCCAGGATAACGAAGTTGAAAGTGCAGAATAAGTCGCAAAGAAGATGTTGCTAAATCTCCAAAATTACCTGAAATAAAGCCCTTAGACTGGAGGAACTGGTGATTGGGAGGAAGGTTTAACAATAACTGTAGTCATGATTACAAGGCAGAGTGCAAGAAGGACCATTGTACAAATATATATATCTATATATATATATATATATATATATATATATATATATATATATATATATATTGTTACATAGCCTATGATTTCATCATCCTTTGTGTAATTTTAACGCACAGTATGCTGCATGTTTGATCACGAGCGTGTTCTGCCTCAGTCCCCCCCTTCTACCGTTATAGTAGAGTAAGTCGTTCTTTCTGTTGTTCAGAGCGGGATTGTCAACTCTTTGTCCCCATGGCTCCATTTGCGCGTCCTTCTTACAAGTTGTGTAAAGCTCTGCCGGCCCCTATATAATGAGCTCAGTCTCTACATCAATTGCCACTTAAATCTGCTCCTCATTTTGTTCACATCTCTGTCCTCCCCTGTACAGTTATTATTGAGTGCTCAGGAAGTCTCCAACCATCTAGCAGCTGTGTAATTTGAGTATAAGTGTTGTTGCATTTTGCTCTTGTACTGTATAGCATAAGTTTAATTTGTAGGCCTAGTGAAGTTTTTGTGATTTATGTAAAGGTTCTTTTTGTCAGTCATTTTTGATAATATTTTGTATCTGTAATAATTTATCTTGCATTAACTGAGCATTACCCAGTGTATTTTCATTTTATCAGGGCTGACTTAGGTAAGTTTACTCTTGCTGGTGTCGTGTTAATAGAGGCTATTGCAGTTAACCATATATTTAACCTGTTTTTTTGCCATTACATTATCCTTATGAGTCCTGAATGTTTTGTTGTTAGTTTGTGCATTAAACTTTAACTTGTAATTTTACCTAACTCTTTTGTTTTGAACCTGGAACTTTACGGGACAGTAGTGATTTTTAGTATTCTCACTTAAAGTGTACATTATCTTTCGTTGTTCCGTAACATAAATTTGGCGACCTCGCCAGGATATTCAGGATATTATCATAAGGATATTGCTCGATATTTTGTGACTGTGATTTATTCATGATGTCTACTATTACTACACTTGATGAAGCCAAAGATTTTTTGTCAAATGTGCAAACAGTGTGTGATGTAGAAAACAGAACAAAGAATGAACTTAAGCTTGTTGCTCAACAATAGGGAATTGCTGTTCGCTCTCATCATTCTAAAGATCAAATTGTTGACATAATTAATGAAACCTTGTTTAATGTAACTCCTCCAAATGAGCAAACGCAGATTGAATTAGCTAAGTTACAGCTAGCCCTGCAGGAGGCTCAGGCTAAGGAGGCGGAGTCTCGTGTTAAGGAGGCTGAATTTCAAGCAAATGCTAAGGAGGCTGAATCTCAGGCTCGGATTCAGGAGGCACAGATACAGGCTCAGGCACAAATTGAACTAGCTAGGATTCAGGCAGACCATGAATATCGCATGAAACAAGGTGGAACTGGATCATCTAGCTCTGATGATTTTGATGTAGCTAAAAATGTTAAACTTGTCCCTCCTTTTAATGAATCTGATTTAACAAAGTATTTTCAGTTGTTTGAGAGGGTAGCTACAGGTTTTAATTGGCCCAAAAAGTATTGGCCAGTACTCCTTCAAACTGTTCTCACCGGTAAAGCTCAAGTAACTTATGCATCTTTGCCTCAGGATCAATGTGATAATTATGATGTAGTTAAGAGCTTGATTCTTAAGGCCTATGAGCTTGTTCCTGAAGCTTATAGAGTAAAATTTAGGACAACTTACAAGCAAGATAAGCAATCCCATGTTGAGTATGCAAAAATCATAGAAGATCTGTTAGAGCAGTGGTTAAATTCTAAGAATGTGGATTCTGATTTTGGTAAATTTAAGCAGATGATTTTGCTGGAGGACTTCAAGAGGTGTGTTAATAAAGATGTAAGCCTATATCTTGATGAGAAAAGAATAGATAATTTGTCTGATGCTGCAGTTTTAGCTGATGAATATGTTCTCACTCACAAGAGATATTCTAGAGAAAAAGGGAAAGCTGAGAGTAAGTACGTTGCCTCTACTCAGAGTACAGGTAACAGGAAAGAGAATAAAGATGATGTTTCTCAGGAAGTAAATACCAGCTCCACCTCTAGATTTCAGAAAAGTAAATGTACTTATTGTAGTAAGCTTGGTCATACTACGGAGAAATGTTTCAGGAGACAGCGTGATGTGAACAAAAAGGAGTCTTTAAATATTCAGTCAACTGGTCTAGTGTCCACTCTTGAGAGTTCCCAGAATTCTTTAACTGAGTTAACTGAACCTGCTTTGAGGGGTAACTTAAATTCTCATGATGGACCTCCTCTTTTGAGCAGTAACGTGGGTGACACTCTCAAGAGTTCATGTGCTAATTTCCTGTCTGATGGTTTTGTCAGTCCTCTGGACAGTAATGACAGGAAATCAGTTAAAATATATCGTGACACAGGTGCTTGCCAATCCCTTATGCTGACCAGTGTTCTAGGCTCTAATGTTAATTCCTCTGATGAAACTGTAATCTTACAAGGTGTAGGGAATAATTACTTCTCTGTCCCTCTGTGCAGAGTGAATTTAGAGTCTGGTTTTGTTAATGGTTCCGTTATGGTTGGGTTGGTTGAGACACTCCCAATGTCAGGCGTAACTTTCTTACTTGGAAATGATATTGGTGGAAGTCAAGTGTGTCCAGCTCCTCAGTTGTCTAGTGAGCCAGTGGCTGCGTCCCAGGATTGTGATGTCCCTGATGTGTTCCCTGCATGTGCTGTCACTAGGGCTAAGTCTAAAGTTACTGGTGACTTAGAGGATGATGATGATGTTATCCTAGCTGACACTTTTCTTGCTAATTTGGACCACTCACCAGATGAGGCAGTACCCCGTAGTGTTGATAATTTGTCTCGTCAAGAGTTGGTTGAGTTGCAGGTTGCTGACCCTGAGTTAAAAGGTCTAGCTAACTCTGCTTACAGTGAAGAAGAGTCAGCTGGTGCTTCTACTTGTTATTATGTAAAGTCAGGAGTACTTATGAGGAAGTGGAGACCCCCAACAGCATCAGCCAACTGTGAATGGGAGGTTGTACATTAAGTTGTCATCCCTCATGTTTGTAGGCAGGATATCATTAGAGTGGCTCATGATTCCAGTTTGGCAGGACACCTTGGAGTGAGGAAGACTGTGGCACGCATTTTGGAACACTTCTACTGGCCAGGTATCTTCAGGGATGTTTCCTGGTATTGTAAGTCTTGTCACACCTGTCAAGTTGTGGGGAAGTGTAATCAGACCGAAAAGGTTGCACCTCTAGTTCCCATTCCTCCTTTTGAGGCGCCTTTCACCCGTGTGTTGGTGGATATTGTGGGCCCTCTTCCTAAGACTTCTTCAGGATTTTCTTATGTGTTGACCCTGATTGATATGGCTACTCGTTATCCTGAAGCCATTCCACTTAGAAATATCTCAGCAAAGAACGTGGTTAAGGAAATGCTAGGGTTCTTCACAAAGTTTGGTCTGCCCAAGGAGGTACAGTCCGACCGGGGAAGTAATTTCATGTCAAACGTTTTCAAGCAGTCTCTGAAAGAGTTGGGCATCACCCAGATCACGTCTTCAGCTTACCATCCCCAGACCCAAGGAGCGTTGGAGAGATATCATCAAACACTCAAATCAATGCTCAAGAAATACTGTTTGGAACATCAGAAAGACTGGGATAAAGGTCTTCCATTCGTTGTGTTTGCCGCAAGAGAATCTCCAAATGAATCACTGGGCTTCTCACCTTTTGAACTACTGTTTGGCCATGAAGTAAGAGGACCCCTTAAGTTACTCAAGGAATGCTGGCTGTCGGAGGAAGATGACGTCAACCTGCTGGAGTATGTGATGAAGTTCAAAGAACGGCTGTCCACTGCTTTACAGCTGGCGAGAGAGAATTTAGGAGCTGCTCAGGAGAAGATGAAGACTTGGTATGATAAGAAGTCCAGGTTACGCCACTTTCAGCCAGGAGATCAGGTTTTGATTCTGCTACCAGTTCATGGGCAACCTCTTCAACCCAAGTTTAGTGGTCCTTATTTCGTGGAGAAGAAACTCAGTGATGTCAACTATGTCATCGCCACACCAGATCGTAGAAAGAACAAGCAACTTTGTCACATCAACATGCTAAAGTTATATCACAGGCGGGACGAAAATAATCCAGTCTGCACTGTAGCTGTTCCACCCGAGTCTGCAAGTGAAGCTCTCCCATGCAGTATGAGCCTGAGTGATAGTTTGGGGAAGAATCCTGATATCATGAATGATCTCCAGACTAAGCTTTCTCATCTACCTCCCGAGGAAAGGCAAGAGTTTTCGGCATTACTGCAGGAGTACCCGCAAGTGTTCCGTGCCACTCCAGGAAGAACCACTGTATTGATGCATGATGTCGATGTTGGAGACGCAAAGCCAATTAAATTGCCTCCAACATAGACAAGATCGGAAAGGCTAGGTACATAAGTAAGTTTGATTTGTTAAAGGGATACTGGCAAGTACCTATGACTGAACGTGCTAGGGAGATCTCATGTTTTGTAACACTAGGAAAGACTTTTGCATGTTCCGTAATGCCATATGGTATGAAGAATGCACCAGCCACTTTTCAGAAGCTCATGAATGTTGTAACAGAGGGTTTGGCAGGGTGTGTTGTTTATATTGATGATGTATTAATCTTCAGTGACAACTGGAAAGATCACCTATGCCATGTCAGTAAATTTCTTGAGCATTTGGTTCAGGCTAATCTTGTAGCTAATTTATCAAAGTGTGAGTTTGGTCAAGCTAAAGTTCAGTACCTTGGGTACGTAATTGGTGATGGACATGTTGCACCACCAGGAGCTAAGGTTCAGGTTATAAGTGATCTTCCCAGACCTAAAAGTAGGAAAGAGCTACAAAGATTTTTGGGAATGGTAGGTTATTACAGGAGATTTGTTCTTAACTTTTCTATTCTTGTATCACCACTTACAGACCTACTGAAAAAGGGAGTTAAATTTGTCTGGACCGATAACTGTGAATCCTCTTTCAACAAACTTAAAGCTATCCTATTAAGTCAGCCAGTGCTCGCTACTCCAAATTTCGCTAAGCCTTTTAAGATGGCTGTTGCCGCAAGTGATACAGGAGCTGGGGCTGTTTTGTTGCAAGAGGATGATCAGGATATTGAACACCCTTTATCTTATTACAGTAAGAAGTTCACTCCACCTCAAAAGAACTACTCAACTATTGAGAAAGAGCTTTTGGCCTTGATATTGGGTTTACAGCATTTTTCATTTTATTTGTGTTCTGGTTTTGACCCCATAGTCATTTATACCGATCATAACCCACTGAAATTCCTTAGTAAGTTTAAAGATAAAAATCAGAGATTGACAAGATGGAGTCTACTTCTTCAGGAGTATTCATTAGACATACAACATGTCAAGGGGAAAGAAAATGTTATTGCAGATTGCTTATCTAGACTTTAGACAGATTGTTTTAGAGTAATAAGAAATTTCCTTTGTAAATTTCTTTTTCTTTGTGGGGAGGTGTTACATAGCCTATGATTTCATCATCCTTTGTGTAATTTTAACGCACAGTATGCTGCATGTTTGATCATGAGCGTGTTCTGCCTCAGTCCCCCCCTTCTACCGTTATAGTAGAGTAAGTCGTTCTTTCTGTTGTTCAAAGCCGGATTGTCAACTCTTTGTCCCCATGGCTTCATTTGCGCGTCCTTCTTACAAGTTGTGTAAAGCTCTGCCGGCCCTTATATAATGAGCTCAGTCTCTACATTAATTGCCACTTAAATCTGCTCCTCATTTTGTTAACATCTCTGTCCTCCCCTGTACAGTTATTATTGAGTGCTCAGGAAGTCTCCAGCCATCTAGCAGCTGTGTAATTTGAGTATAAGTGTTGTTGCATTTTGTTCTTGTACTGTATAGCATAAGTTTAATTTGTAGGCCTAGTGAAGTTTTTGTGATTTATGTAAAGGTTCTTTTTGTCAGTCATTTTTTATAATATTTTGTATTTGTAATAATTTATCTTGCATTAACTGAGCATTACCCAGTGTATTTTCATTTTATCAGGGCTGACTTAGGTAAGTTTACTCTTGCTGGTGTCGTGTTAATAGAGGCTATTGCAGTTAACCATATATTTAACCTGTTTTTTTGCCATTACATTATCCTTATGAGACCTGAATGTTTTGTTGTTAGTTTGTGCATTAAACTTTAACCTGTAATTTTACCTAACTCTTTTGTTTTGAACCTGGAACTTTACGGGACACTAGTGATTTTTAGTATTCTCACTTAAAGTGTACATTATCTTTCGCTGTTCCGTAACAATATCTATATATATATATATATATATATATATATATATATATATATATATATATATATATATATATTTATATATATATATATATATATATATATATATATATATATATATATATATATATATATATATATATATATATATATATATATATATATATATATATATATATATATATATATATACAGGGTGGCTGGAAAGTAACTCCCTATTGAAAATTACTTATAACTTTTGTAAATAGCACCGCATTTGCATGAAACAAAATATACTGTGATCCCTAAAGTGGTAGAATTTAATTGCTAATTGATAATGTCTGCTTTCCCCTCACAGTGACAAGGGCAGCCTATAATGACCCAACGCCTGACACTGCTTGAGCGTGCCCAGCTGGCATCCCGTTACGAAGTGTATCAGTCCGTGGTACAGGTGCAGAGATGGTGGCGGGGTGTTCACGTGTCATAAAAGACTTTGTCGGTTCCTGTGTGGTTGAGTTATATATATATTAGACTTGTGGACGAGCGGTTATTATACTGGAGTAGCTTGTAGTAGATAATCTTCTTTCCCATTTGTCATGTAGTGACAGGAGAGGTAAAGAATAGTATGGGACTATTTTTATTTGTCTTGGAAATATTAACAAGTCTCTCACACAGAGCGAAGTATAGAGTCCAGTCCCGCTAGCTATCTCTCTGTCTCGCTCTCTCTGTCTCTCTCTCAAGTTACCAAGCCCTTCTCCCTGCGATCTGTCTCTTCTAAGGCCTCTCTCCTTCTGCTCCTGCCTGTTCTGTGGCTAACCTCCCTCAGAGCTCTCTTTCCTAAATTCTGGTGTAGCAGGGGTTGTATCACGTGTGTTCCTTGTGAGTGGAAAGTTCTAGAAGCCTGTGTGTGAGTATGTGTGTATGTGTGTGTATGGTCACTAGGCGCTGTCGTGTGCCTAATAAGCATTCCTTGAGTTAAGAGTGTGTAAGCATGTTTAGCATTGCTCAATTCTCGCAGACACAATACCTTCTCATCATCTGACTCCCTGCTTCTATCTGTCTCTCTATCTATCTATTTATCTATCTATCTATTATGATTTGCAATTATAATATGGAGTCCCAACACACGGACCTCGTGCTTCAGTGGATGCCAAGACCATCAGGAACTGCCATTCCAAGCTGATGACTACAGGATTTGTGGTAGATACTCGCAGAAGTGGTCGTCCCTCAACATCCAGATTGGAGGAAAATGTACAAGTGGTGCAGGATATATTCATCCGAAGTCCCCAAAAGTCAACACGCCAGGCCGCTCGTGAATGTGGCCTAACCCGCCACACGGTACAAACAGTTTTGAAGGAGTTACAATGGCGTCCTTGGAAGCTGCATTCTTGCCAGGAACTATCGGCGGAAGACTGTGATCGTCGGATGGAGTATGGCGAGATCATGCTTGCTTGGTATGCAGACTGGCCCCAGTTGTTTCACAACATCCTTTGGAGTGACGAAACCGTGTTTCATGTGGGAGGATTTGTGAAGCTCCACAATTGTCACTACTGGGCACGAGAGGATCCTGGTGCCACTGTTGAAAAGATGCAAAATCGCCCCAAGGTCACAGTGTGGTGTGGCATGACATCCAGCCAGGTTGTGGGCCCATTCCTTCTTCGGCACAAAATGAATGAAGGTCGTTACCTAACCATGCTGCTAGATGATGTCTGGCCTACTGTGTCTACCTGGGACAATGTCAACAACCTCATCTTCATGCAAGATGGTGCCCCTCCTCATTTTGCGCGCACTGTTCGTGAGTGGCTCGACATCCAATTTCCGAGACGTTGGCTGGGTCGCCGTGGTCCACATGAATGGCCAGCAAGGAGCCCTGACCTCACGCCATGTGACTTTTTCCAGTGGGGGTGGGCGAAGGCAGAGGTTTACCGCACCAAACCAAAAACTCTGGATCAAATGGAGGATCGCATTCGGCATGTTCTGACCAACATACCACCTGAGTTCTTGCTGAAGTCAGTTGAGGCTATTCCCAGACGATTACAGAAACTGGGGGACAACACTGGTGCCTATATGGAATTTTAACGCTGGTACCTATGTGGAATTTTAACACTGCAGACACGTTCTACCATTCTACTATCCACATTAAAACTTATGTCACTGCAATCGATCAATAATTAATAAAGTTATTAACAATTTTAAATAGGGAATTACTTTCCAGCCATCCTGTATATGTGCACTTTTCAGGAGGAGGAAAAAATGATTTAATGCGCCGTTCACTTGACGATTTGCGCCAACTGTTTTTTTTTTGTTTTTTTTATGTGTCCGACTCTGGACATAGGCTTCACAGCCTGCTCACAAGGCCCAGTAGTCCTCATATACACCATACACCACTACATGTCACCACTTCGGCGCTAACACCCACCGACCATATTGAACACATGCTAGAACTATCTCATACACGACTGGTATATTGGTATTAGCGGACTGCAGGCCACCTCTCAGGATAGACATTGGTCCTTTTCTATCTATCTATCTATCTATTGCCAGACGCCTCAATCCCGTTTGGGGTGGCCACAAACAAATCGCCTCCAATTCGCCCTGTCCCCCGCCATTTCACTGCCCTGCTCCCAACTTACACCCCCCTCTCTCATATACCTCTCCACCCCATCCCTCCATCTCATCCTCGGCCGCTCCCTCCCTCTTCCCCCCTCCACCTCACTCACATACACTCTCTTCGTCAGTCTTTCACCCTCCATCCTCTCCACATGGCCAAACCACCTCAGTGTGTTCCTCATAACGCTTCCTATCACATCCACATCAACACCACAACACTCCTTTATATCCTCATTCGTCAGCCTGTCTCTCCATGTGACTCCACAGGCTCCTCTTAAATAACTCATTTCCACTGCTCTCACTCTTGACTTGTGTCCTTCCAACAACGTCCAAGCTTCACTTCCGTAAGTTAGAGTTGGTATCACAATACTGTCATGTAGTAACTTTTTCACTTCCATGGTCACTTCCCTGTTTCTTATCACTGCTTTCAAAGAACCAGCAACCTTTCTTCCCTGCTGTACCCTTTCAAGCACTTCACCCTCCAAACCTCCATCCTTACTCATCACACTACCCAAGTACTTAAACGTACTCACATTTTCCAATTCCTCACCATCCAACCTCGCTGTACATTCACTGACTTCACCTCTCTCAAAGACCATCACTTTACTCTTCCCTACATTTACCTTTAGATTCCGTTTCTTACACGCTCTCCCAAACTCATCCACCAAGCCTTGCAGCTCCCCTTCGTCTTCACTCAACAACACAGTATCATCTGCAAACAACAGTACAGGGAGTTTCCAAACACTATCCTCTCTCACCAGAGCCACTCCAACATCCACTACCCTACCTTGTACCTCTTTTATTACCCCATCCATGTACAGATTGAACAGCCATGGAGACATGACACATCCCTGTTTCAACCCAACTTTCAAAGAGAAAAATTCACTTAGTTCACCATCCACACGCACTGCAGCCTTCGCACCATCGTACATACTCTTCACAGCATTCAACAACTTCCCATCTACTCCATATATTCTTAACACTTTCCACAATCCTTGTCTATCCACCCTGTCATATGCTTTCTCCAAATCCATGAAAGCCGCATACAACTTCTTTCCCTTCTCTAGAAACTTTTCCACTAAAGATCTAAGAATGAATATCTGATCTACACAACCTCTTCCCTTCCTAAAGCCTCCCTGTTCTTCTCCAACTAATTTCTCTGTTCTTTCTCTAACTCTGTCAATAAGTATCCTACCATACACTTTTCCTATTATACTAAGACAAATGCCCCTATGATTACCACACACTTCTTTTTCCCTTTTTCCTTTGTACAAGGGAATAATTATACCTGACTTCCAATCCTCCGGGACTCTACCTTCCTCCCAGGCCAATCTGCACATCTTCCACATCCATTCTACTACTATCTCTCCCCCATGCTTCAGCATTTCACCACACACTCCATCAATTCCTGGGGCTTTCCCCGATTTAACTTTCTTCATTGCTTCCACAACTTCTATCCTACTGATTTCTTCCTGTCTTCTCACCTCCCTCCTTCTCCCAGCCATTCCCCGGCCACTTATACTCGCATTACTTCCATCCTCTACGTTTAACAATTCCTTAAAGTGTTCTCTCCATCTGCTCACTTTTTCTCCCTTCTCCACTAGTAATCTACCATTTTTATCTTTCATTCCCCTGCTAACTTCAATTCCACCCTGTCTTACTCTTTTCACCTTTTTCCAGAACATTTTCTTACAGTCCCTCCACTTTACACTCAAATTCCTTCCAAATTCGTCATCCACTCTCTTCTTACTCTCTCTTACTAATCTTTTCACCTCTCTCTTTCTTTCTACATATAACTCTCTCTTCCGCCTCTCAACTTCTTCCACGCCCCTATTTCTCATCCATTCATTGTATGCTTTCTTCTTTTGTGCCACAGCCTGTTTCACCTCTTCAGTCCACCACGCTGTTCCTTGCACCCCCCTCCATCTTCTCTTCCTTCCACACACCACATCACATGCTGCACATATTTCTTCTGTAAACATCCTACACACACCTTCCACGTCTCCCATCTGCTCCAATTGATATTTGCCCAATCGTTCCTCCACTTCTCTCTTATACTCTGCCTTTTTCTCATCCTCTTGTAACCTTTCCACTCTCCTTGCAACTTCCAAATATTACGTCAAATGAGACTGTGTTCCATGAGTCAAGCTTAGATATGACTTTTTTGGATGTTGGCTGTGCCTGAACTCTGGCGGAGAATTTAATCTTGAAAAAATTGTCCTGAGAAGATGTACGGGTCTACTGCGGTTTGCTTTCTTTTAGCGTCTTTTGCGCTTCCTACTTCCGCTTCACAGCCTTCCTCTTCTCCTCGCTACAGCATCTGCTCTACATATTTCCCTTCCCTTTTCCAACTTTCAATTGTTCTTTCATTCCCCTACCTTTAATCTGTCCTCAGTTCACTGCTACATCCCCCCATTCTCTATAATTACCCCTCCATTCACCTGCATCCCCTAATTGTCATTATTACTCTTACTCTGTCCATTAAATTCCTTATAGGTCTGTCTCCCCCCCCCCCTACGTTTTTCCCCCTGTGCTGCACATGTTCCTCCTTTCTCTGGTCTCCTTCCTCAGCTCATCTCCACTCCGCCTCTCCGACTTTTACGTCATTCTTACTCATTCCTTTTTCTTCTCTTCTCTATCTCTCCAACCCTTTCCTCCTTCTTTCCACTTTTTCCCTTCCCTTCCTCGCTTACGATCCAGTCTCTCTTATTTATTAGCTCCTTATATTCGCTTCCCGTATATACTTTTGCTTCTCTTTACATCCACCCACATTCTACCTTTCCCTCCTCCCTACTCTTCCATTCATTCCCACCCTTCTTTTTCCATTTTTTTTTTCCTTGTTATACCCGCGTATCTTTCTTCTTTCTGTCCTGCTTCTTTCAGCTCATTATCAACTCCTCCTTATATTTGGACTTCCCTCCTTTCTTCCTCCCTCACCCCTCCTCCCTCCCCTCTCCCCAGTTTTCCTATCTCTTCATCCACCTCCCTTCTCCCTTTTCTCTTTTGAGCTCCTATCTTCACCTATATTTTTGCGTCTCCCTTCCTCCTTTTCCGACTCCCCACTTTACCCATTCTTCCCCATTCCTCACCCCCACTCTCCTCCTCCTCTCTTCCAATCCTAATCCTATCACTTCCACCCTTCTTCCCTATGCCTGGCCTGTTTCCCGGTCCGAATCAGATCAGCGTGGTGGTGACTCATGCTGTGACATTCTAACCACATCATCAACTGCCTCTATTTCTCCTGCGGTTATAGTTTTTCTTTTCTTTTTATCTGATCCTCCACCTCAGATGAAATAGAGCATTTCTCCGACCCCTCCCTTTTCTTGTCTTTGCTCTGCCCCACCGTCTCCCCCTCCTCCCTCTACCTAGCTGTCTCTGTCTCTATCGCCACCATCTGTACGTGTCTATACCGTTCTATCGGTCTGCCCATCAGGCCGCCCAAGCGATATCATTGTCTCCTTTCCACAGTCTCAGCTTCGAGTTCATTTTCAGACACTACGATTCACCATTTTCCTGGGTTTATTCCAGTCTCCGCCCGTTCCGCTATGGTAAAAGTTGTCGGCACTTTTTTATTTCAAACCGTTTCTCAACTCATACTACCCATTATTACGAGTCTGTGCAGTTCAAACTAAGGAGATAATCTGTTGCGTTGCTCTTGTTTGATCCGCTATAAAGCCAAATTAAGGTCTGGAGGCAATTAACTTTAAGGGAATGCTGCCATTTTGTTTTCCTAGTCATTCACAGGAAACTCGTAGCAAAATATGCATAAAATAATATGGAATAGTGCCATGAGTTATTACTAAATACTAAGTAACTGGTTTAGTGACTACAACAAACGGTTAATGTCGTGTAGTGTTGTGTTTTGTAGTGTTTTGTAGCGTTTTGCAGTGTAGTGTTTTGTAGTGTAGTGTACTGTACTGTAGCGTATTTTGGTGTAGTGTAGTGCAGTGGTGTCTGCCAGTGACTCTACACTGAATGATAAGCCAAACAGTTTTCATTTCCTGACACTACATTGGATGGTAACTATAAGACCAATAATGGGGTACCCAGCACTGCCTGGTTAAAACTGGCTGCTCTTTATTTTGCGTTGTTACTGGGGCATGCTGTGGTAGGTCAGGGAGAAATTCATTGTCACAAAGCTGTGTTCTGGTGTATGTAAGGTGACTAGGCCTGTATGTAAGAAACTTCCTAGGGAGTAATAAGTGCTATATCAATATAGGTCCAGTTCTCAACCGTTACGGAGCTACAATTACTGATGACCTCATGGGTGGGAATGGTCTCTCTCATTATCTTCCCATAATCATCAATAACTGTAGCACCGTAACAGCTGAGAGTTATATATATATATATGAACAAAAACTAATCACCTGCAGTTGGCCATGCCTCTCCCGGGCCACGTAATCAAGCTGAGAGCCTGTGTGCATTGCATCAACATTCATCATTACCCAAGTTGTTCAGGGCGTTGTATGAACATGCTGTCCAGTCACAGAAATGTGTGGGTAGCACTTAGGTGGCATACGGAACGTCCTAGTATCTCTTCCTCCATGCTACATATTGCCTATTGCAGCTTTTCATCCTAGTCTATAATCCTAAAGCAAACGATTTCGACACTAAAAATATATAAATGATATGAAGTTGATAATTATCAACTTAAAACCAAAGTGTGATATGCAGCATATATTTAATACGTTCAAGAAGAAGCAGTATGAAGTGTCCCATGCCACCCGGAATACGGCCATAAGGGTCGTATTATAGGTGGCATTGAGGGACTCGGTATCACCACTTCCTCGGCGATTTATTTCCCATAATAAACCGTTGTATCTTCTGCATTACTGAAGATGGAAAGCGCAGGTGCAACCGGAAGCATTGCTCTCCTCTCAAGCGAGAGGTCCAGGGTTCGGTTCTCGAACCAACCAAAGGACATTTAGTCAACTTTTGTTTGGTCATAGTCCGGTCGTACCTATAAACGAAATAGAGACGTGGATGTAAGTCAGCTTGGCGGGACTGCATTCTGAGGGAAGAATCTACAGACTCTTATCACACACAAACATACAACACCAGTTATCTCACATGCACCCACTTCTTCCATACTCACCCTTTCCAACCCGACCTGAGCCATTGTGGATGGATATCCTAGCTGTAACCTTCCGAAATGGATAGGCCTAGTCCTACATTAGACAATACACACACACACACACACACACACACACACACACTCACACACACACACACACACACACACACACACACACACACACACACACACACACACACACACGCACACACACACACACACACACAGGCTTCATTACCCTACTATTCCACGTTCCTTTGAGTATATATGAGTAATATTAAATCTACCACTGTCTGCTATTACCATATTATTTTCTATTCTGTTCCAATCTTTCAAAAGTTGAATTTGAACTGTCCAGAGATGATATAATATTATTTTCCCTCCACCCCGCCATACTATTAAATGTTTAGTGTCCAGCGTTCATCTCTATCTTTCCGGCAACAGTTACACAGTTTCCCTTCAAGAATCAGTTTTCCTATTTTTAGGTGTGGGCGCCACTATCTAATAACTGGAGATAGTGTTACCTTCAGGTGACTACACGTTGTGACAACCCAAATGGTTCACTCTTACCCAAGAAATCATTTACTGCGTTGGAAGGTAACCACATAATCAAATGACTCCTAGTGTTCTAGTGTGCTACGGCCCTCCAACCAGATCTGTGGGAAGTTGGGGTTTATATCCCACATAAATCCACTCAGTGACAGGTGGGGCTAGTTACCTTTGCTCATAATGGTGTGGTGAAGAGTTTGAGGATAAAATGATTATTTTTTATATTACAGGCAGAACAAGGCATAGATCAATCAACTCGTTCCAAGAGATCCAGTTACCCGGGGTTGATGTCATGCTTAAAGATGAACTTGGTGCACGCCACCTCATGCTGTCTACTTGGTTACTGTTTCCCCAACCCAATTTTAGAGACTTAGAAATGTCATACAGTTCTGTGCATTGGTAACAGCAAGGTTGTTTTTGTGGCATGCTGAGGGGATTATGGAAGAGTGCTGAAGCTATAATCGGGTTGTTTTTGCCTGATGGAACTGGGTCACACCCACAACTTGAATAGTGTATTGTGGATGTATGATGGTCATCCTAGTTTTGACACAGGAATGACCCTTCTTGGTAACAAGTCAAATCAACCCACCAATCACAGTACAATTCGTTACCAGCTAAGCTGAGAACGCATAGATATCTTCGTC
>NC_136966.1:6121784-6169284 GCF_032717465.1 Coenobita brevimanus
CATTGAGTGACAAGCCAAATGGTTTCCTGTAAGCCAAGAAACCATTTCCACGCTGGGTGGTAACCATATAACCAAACCATATGTGCTCCTTACGTGTCAACAAGTGGGTTGGTGGAGGGTTAGTGCCCCTCCCCGTAAAACTAATAACTCAAAGTCAAATGGCCACCCATTACGGGATTATGGCGTCTGGCAATAGATAGATAGATAGATAGACAGACAACTGATGAATCTGACCAATTTCTTTGGTGCTGGAGGCTTGTCTGTTGGAATTTGCATAAGAGTGCCTTCATTTTTTTTCCCAGTCCCATCCTGTAGGATTTGGTTCATTGCCGAACCATTCTTGTGTCTGTGGGTACACTCTGTACAAGTGTTGATGTGTTGCAACACTAGTGGGTGGAAGACTTGCTAGGTCGAATGTTGCCTTATCAAATGTCCTGGCCACAGATCTTTTATAGGCAATGTGTCTACCACGTTTTGAGGGACATTAGGAATTGTCACGTAAGAAGAAGTTAAAACTGCACTCTTCATGATACTTTGCTTCCACTGCAACAAGATCACACGCACTATGGACACGAGTTGAGACAGATCTTGCCCACTCATCATTTCTTCTGGATCTATCTGTCTATCTATCTATCTATTGCCAGACGCCTCAATCCCGTTTGGGGTGGCCACAAACAAATCGCCTCCAAGTCGCCCTGTCCCCCGCCATTTCACTGCCCTGCTCCCAACTCACACCCCCCTCTCTCATACACCTCTCCACCCCATCCCTCTATCTCATCTTCGGCCTCCCCCTTCCTCTTCCCCCCTCCACCTCACTCACATACACTCTCTTCGTCAGTCTTTCACCCTCCATTCTCTCCACATGGCCAAACCACCTCAGTGTGTTCCTCATAACGCTTCCTATCACATCCACATCCACACCACAACGCTCCTTTATATCCTCATTCGTCAGCCTGTCTCTCCATGTGACTCCACAGGCTCCTCTTAAATAACTCATTTCCACTGCTCTCACTCTTGACTTGTGTCCTTCCAACAACGTCCAAGCTTCACTTCCATACGTTAGAATTGGTATCACAATACTGTCATGTAGTAACTTTTTCACTTCCATGGTCACTTCCCTGTTCCTTATCACTGCTTTCAAAGAACCAGCAACCTTTCTTCCCTGCTGTACCCTTTCAAGCACTTCACCCTCCAAACCTCCATTCTTACTCATCACACTACCCAAGTATTTAAACGTACTCACATTTTCTAATTCCTCACCATCTTCTGGATGCATGAAGCAAAATGTTTTCTTTGAATCCTAGTGTTCTTACTTCATACAGAGTTTTCCTTCTCTTTACAGGAATTTTAGTACTTGTGGATACATTTGTTGCACAGAATAAATACTGTGTTTTGAAATTCAGCTCCCTTTCTTGAGAACGCATTTGAGGCTGACATGTGGTGCTTGTCGGTATTTGTTGACTGTGTCATTTTAGGTCTGCTTTTATACTGCTAGGTCTAGTATAGTTCTTTCTGCAGTCTGTGTTTACTAAAAGGGGGATTTGCTTCTCAAATGCCTCATTCAGGCCATCCTTTCTTGATAAGCTGGCAATTATTAAGGTTTCCCGTCCCTTGCTTGTGACCGTTGATGTGTCTTTGCTCCCTAAGGCTTCATTGCAGATCATACAGATGGATGTCATATTCATGGAAGTACAAAAAGAATCACTGACTTACAGTGAAATAAAAGTAAAAATAGGAACACAAATAAATCAGACAATACAAACATACATTAGTACTCCCCCATGCACTTTGAACAACCAAGATTGCTTTTTGACAGCATTTAGTATGAAGAATCATTTCATTTTATAAGATACGAGACATTGGAACCTCAGTCAAATAAAGGAATGGTTTGAAAGAATGAAAACCACAAGTATTCTTGCTAAAACCTTTATTTGTCATTAGACTATCGGCAATAAAACTAATTATATATTATTCCCCGACTTCAGGCATCCACTGTGTCAAAAACACAAGGAGGGAACTCGGGGACTTATAGTATGTTATTCCACAATTCTTTAAGTAATAACACAGCAAAACTTATCTCTGTATTACTTTTTTTTTTTCCCTTGATTACCCATATTTCGACCTAATGTTCCTGGACTAATTTGGCAAGTCCCATATAACTGCTGCACTTTTTTCCCCTCTCACCTTCCCCCACCAACCTCGTGTATTGAAACTCTCAGGACCTCATGATTTACTCTCAGCTGGTGTTCCTGGGCTAAAATACTAGACTTGCCCAGATAATGGGAGAGTTAACTTCGCTTGGCAAATCCCTTACAACTACTGCCTTCTGTCTCCCTTACTTTCCCCCTCATCTCCGTCAACCAGCAACTAAATTTGAGCCTCGTATATGCTAATTCTAGACATCCCTGCCTCATGTATGCACACACCCACCCACCCACACACACACACACACACACACACACACACACATACATATATATATATATATATATATATATATATATATATATATATATATATATATATATATATATATATATATATATATGTACTGTATGTATGCATATGCACACCTATGCACGCACATTCGTACGCAAGCGCACAGGCATACACATACTCCTCCAAGGGAAAGGAAAAACTCAAGCTTTGCATATCAAGGGGTGCATCTCAACCCTACTTGGTGTGTCAGTGAATGAGGGGGTATAGACGGTGGGAGAGGGAAGGGGAGGGATAGGAGGATAGACCGAGGGGTTAAGAAAATGGGTAAGGGCAAGAGGAATGAAAGAGAGAGAGAGAGAGAGAGAGAGAGAGGATGTGGGGTGGAGGAAAGAGAAGAGGGATTGAGAGGGAAGGGAAAAAGCAATATACAAACAGATAAGCTGCAAAATAGGGAGGGCAACTGTAAATGTGTGTGTGTGTGTGTGTGTGTGTGTGTGTGTGTGTGAGAGAGAGAGAGAGAGAGAGAGAGAGAGAGAGAGACTGGCAAAGGGCAAAGGTGAGAGATTGAATGATGTCGTTGGAAATGGAGTAAAAGGAAAGTAAATAAACGTATAGAGCAAAGATATTTAGATAGCAGGTAAGAACGGGGCAAGGGCAAGGTGAGAGGGGCTGGAGAGAGCCCAAAGGATTAGACAGAGATAAAAGGAGAAATTGATTCCAGGAAACGAACGTTCCAGTTTATCCTCACTTTCTTACTGTGACAACCATTTTTTTTTTTTTTTCGTCAGGCGGGTAGGAACGTGGGGCAAGGCTATTCAGACCTTATTTTCAAGGCAAGGGAGACCAGCTTCGCCCTTCTCCGAGTGGTATTATGTAAGAACCACTCTTCGGATGGAAGCCTTTACGAATCCAGTTCAGTTGGAGCGCCTTGACTCACTAGACTACCAGACGTCCAAATTTTTATTTACTATGATGAATCAAGATGACATGTAGTTTTGTTCTCCTTTCTACTATATATAATTTTCATTTAACTCAGGCAACTACAAGACGCTGTAATTGATGCTGTGAAAGACCTCTGGCAGTGATTTAAAAAAAAAAAAAAACGCAGTTACCTAACCCTTTCATTCGAGTAATTCCCTTCCAAGCTAAAGAAAATCGTCTGCTAACAGCACAAATTGTATAAATACTACGTCATCTGGATGATGGGCTTAGGAACGCCAATGCATGTTAATCCCCTACACAAACTGTCTCGTTCGGTACGTGAGAAACTTCGATGGCTATTCTTTCTTTAATACTCAGTAATAAATTCTATACCAGCATGGGTGCAATTTTTAGCGGTTACGGAGCTCCAATTACTGATGAGTTAATGAGCGAAACTGATCTTGCTTATAGGTCAATCATGAATACATCAGTGAGTGTAGCTCCGTATCTGCTTGGAAGTGCACTCTTGCTGATAAAGTATTTTCCCTCAAAGTTAGCATTAGATTAACCTCGTAAAATCTGTCATAGATCGTGCATGGCTCCTGTATACTATCACCAGAGAAAATCTGCCAACAATCCCCTGTCAGCATCGTGTCCTGCCCTTATTTTCTCATTCCTCCCCAAACGTCACAGATCGTCCTTCCTGCTCATACCGTACTCTTTTGTGTTGTGTTTCATATTCCAATCACATGACAATCTTTCATGTAACAGATTCTGTTGCTACAGCAAGCATGGCAATGTCTACGAACGTTTCATCGTGCTAGCTTTAATTCGTAAATAGGATCGAATTTTCTGTCTTTGTAGGTCTCTTAACACTTCTTCCTTAGCAGTATATATTGCAAACAGACCTAGATGCCCTTTTGTATCTCACTGATACAATCTTTGTAGATAATAAAACAATATATCATCATCATCATCAGCCGTTTGAGTATTCACAGCAGGCCCGGCCTATCCCGACCAAAGTCGGGACGATACAGCCAATGTATCCTACCAAGTGGCTTAGGCTGTCTGGTAGAGATTGTATGTAGGGTGAGAAGTGCTTGTTAGTGTAAATGTAGTGTTGTAGTGGCTTTGGATGTGTGTGTAATCTGTGAACCAAGTGTAATCGGCCCGTGCAAGCCGACTGGATGCAAGCATACTTTACAGTAAGCGACACTGGTTCAACCACAGCACCCCTTGTGTCCGCCAATGCAGTGCGTGGCCGGGTGAACACTCCCAAAGTTTACCTTGGCGGGGCGCGAACCCAGGTCCACCCATGTACGAAACGCAGACTCTGCCACTGTACCACAGAGGCTCGATATATATATATATATATATATATATATATATATATATATATATATATATATATATATATATACCACTATACCACAAAAAGGCTCCATATATATATATATATATATATATATATATATATATATATATATATATATATGGAGCCTTTGTGGTACAGTGGTAGAGTGTGCGTCTCGTATACGGGTGAACCAGGGTTCGCGCCCCGCCAGGGTAACAAACTTTGGGAGTATTCACCCGGCCACGTACTGCATTGGCGGACACAAGGGGTGCTGTGGTTGAACCAGTGTCGCTTACTATAAGGTATGAATATATATATATATATATATATATATGGATAGATAGATACTAGCTACTCCCAGACCGTTATATTGAACTTGAAGTACTTTTCGCACTGGAGGTGTGAACTATATAGCCTTCGTGAACCCCTTCACAACCAGTGGAGTCTCTTCAGTTTAATAAAATATAATGGTAGCATGTGGTTATTTTTGTGGCCGGCTTGCATACGCCTGACATGGACCGGCAATTCTACCAAGACCTAGAGAAGTACTCTTTAGGCCTTGAATTCTACTATACATGTTCAGTCCTCGTTTTAAGGGTTCTGAAGAGCATCTGATTAGTATATGGCCGAGAAACAATTTTGTATAGCTGGAGAAGTGAATTACCTATCTCAACCCAATGGTTCACTCACAGGTGAAGGCGTAGAAGGCTTTTAGAAAGTAGGGTGAAAATTACATGAAATAAAAACAGTAAACGAAAAAAATGGTATCACTGAACTGACTGGTAAATCCTGGAGTGGGCGATCTTTGATAGCGATATGAAATTAGTACAGTGTTAGTACCTTAACTGGTCCCAAATTTTCGTCCCCAGTAGCAGACTAGAAAGCGCACAGGGAGCGCATACCTCCGCCAGTGCCAATGCCATTAAAAAGTATCCGGATCCGGATCCGGATTCGTCCCCGAATTTAATCATTTTTATCTTGGTCCACCGCCCACCTTTCCACAAAATTTTATTGAAATTCATTGAGAACTTTTGGAGATTGTGTGCGGGACACTCCAGATCCGGAACCGGATCCACCCCAAAATTGAATTTTTTTTTTTTTTTTTTCTTGGACCATGGCCCACCCTTCCACAAAATTTCATCAAAATCCATCCAGAACTTTTTGATTTGTCCTCCTGAAAGACAGACAAACAAACCAACCAACCAGCACGGGGTAAAACATAACCTCCTTGGAGGAGGTAAAAAAGATATGTTACGCCTCTGTGCCCTTTCCATACCATTTTGTCATGACCAACATCAAATTCTAGAGTAAAACTATTGATACGCTTTAGTATTGAAGATGGAGGTACTATTTTTGGGACAAAAAAGCGAAAAGAGTATATTTCCCTTGATCCTGAAAGAATCTTTACTCATTCAACCCGCAGCATATTGACGATGCCATTTTTTTTTCTTTTTAATGTTGCTTTTGTTACTGTCCGACGATTTTTAGAATAAGGGAGACCTTTCATTGCAAAAGGGACGCATAGTTAACTATTAACCTCTCACAGAACTATCATGCCTACAGTATACTCTGTTCGTGCTATCGGAAGACAACTATATTCGTCTTAGGAGAGTTTTCTCAAATTTGAATGGTATACTGTGTTCGTGCTATCGGAAGACAACTATATTCGTCTCAGGAGAGTTTTCTCAAATTGTGGTGGTATGCATGTAACGCACATTGCAGTTGCTATTAAAACTCTTCAATCCGATGACGTACTGTTGTTCTATCCCTACTATCACATCACGATTTTATACAGTACAGGACAGACTTCAGTAGCTACGAGGCTATTGACTTACACAGCCCCCCTTCCCCCCAGAAAAAAAAAAAAAAAAAAGAAGAAAAGAATGAAAGAAAAGAATAACTACAAATCTGAATACAATTGCCTAATTGCAGCAACAAAAGAATTTAGAATGCATGATCGGAACAACGTGGTAATACGAGTACTCGATTTTGGTGAACATTTCGAGTAACAGGTAACTGAGAATGTTTTCAATAGACTGAAAAAAATGAATGAATGATTACTTTGTTCATTTTCCAGGTGCTCAGTCTACAGAACACCGTCGTCATTGATAAATGGACTCGTTTATCCTTTAAATCAGTGAAGTTATTCATGTCCAACAATACGCGGCAAAGTCACTGTTCGGAGTCACACGAAAAGTATTTCTCTGGGAATAATCGACTGAAATGGCCTTGCGACATACCGCCTCAACCCTCCCTATAAATCATGATGATGATTTTGGCAAGAGTTATAAGTTTTCACTTCTATGGCAACAGTCCCGTTAAGTAGTATGTATATAGATCGGTGGATGGGTTCTGTGTGTGTGTGTGTGTGTGTGTGTGTGTGTGTGTGTGTGTGTGTGTGTGTGTGTGTGTGTCTGGGGATGGGCTTAATAGTTCGTTCCTAGGCAAGCGGTCTTTTTTTTTTTTTTTTTTTTTTTTTTTCAGGTGCACTCTTTATACTCACATGCAAGCTCCCAGTACATAGTCACCGGTTCATGTTTTAACTCATTTAGGCCCAGAGATTCTCTCTTTTTTGTCTAAATAGAAATCTTCCATCTTTAGTCATCAACCTAACGGTACCCAACCATTACTACTACCGCTACACTCGCTACAGCCATCTCCACTATCAACACCATTACACTCAGGCATCATCACCGCCACCATTACAATGCTACATCATTACCAATAACACAGTCCACCTCTTATATCACCATCACACTCAGTCTTCGTCATCATTACCATCACATTATCTCATCATTATAACTATCACAGTTGGCCTCTGTTCTCATCATCATCACACTCAGCCTTAATCATTAATACAACCACAATGCCTCACCGCTAAGACTACCACCACAATCCTCCTCTTCTGTCATTACAATGACAGTCTTTATCATCAAAACCACCACAGTACCCCACCATTACACTACCACCACAATCCATCACACTCAACCTTAATTGTCAATACCACAGCCTCCCATCATTTTCAAGCTCACTGCAATTTCCATCACAAACGAAACACTCCCTCTACCACTTTCCTCCCACTAGCACCACCACCAAAACACGCTTCTTGCATTTCCACATGCCACATATATCTACCAAAATTTGAAGTTCATCCTCATCCTCATCACATGTAAAATTATCTCCTTCATTTGTTTTCATCACCATTACCACCACCACAATCCCCTACCACACTGATGCATTATCAAAACAAAATACATTGTATCTGTCATCATAAAATTTTCATTTCTCACCCTCACATTCTCAGATATTAGTAACTGAGGACCATCTTCATCCAAACCAATGCAGTCTCCCACAACCACCACAATCTCCATCACAAGCGAAATTATTCCCCACTAGCCACTTCTATCACTATCAAATTTTCACTCCCATACTTCTCCCATCAGCACCATTCCCTTCTCACTCATCACCCCCTCGATTACACCACTAGCATTCTCCCCCCACCACATACCGCCACCACATGTATCACCATCATTCCCCTTAGCCACCCTTCTCCCACCACATATATCACCATCATTCCCCACATTCACCACTATTCCCCAGCACCACCATTTCTCTCCTGTCACCACAATTCCTCCCTCACCACTACCATAATTCGTATTCAACACCACCATTCTCCCACCATTTGTACCACCACCACCACCACCACCACCACCACCCCAACACATGTATTAGCATCCTACACAGACCCCTTTCAACACCACAGACCCCTTTCCCACCACCACGATTTCCCTACCGTTTGGTCACCTTAAGCGGCCTCTGCCCTCCCCTCACCATCACCACCACCACCCCATGGCCTGGTCCGGAAGTCATCAGTTAATGGCGGGAGACCGGGTTTTGTTGACAAAGTACAGGTTACAAACTTTTCCAGAGTCAAGTCCGTGAGAGGCAGGCATAAGGGAGAGGAGGGGGAGGCACAGAAGGAGAGAGGAACGCATGGAATGGATGGGAGAGCTACTGTATGCTAGGTGGGATGGTTCATTAGTTCCACTTCCTTTCATCGCTTGCAACTTGTCTTTTTCATGGTTAACTGAGATTTACTGAGTTTACGAGTTTCTTTTTCGAACCGTGGTCTGTGTTTCACGATGAATTTCCTCCAGTCAGGTTTAACATTCTTTCTACCATATAATTTAAGCTAAGTGTAACGGTACGAATTTACTATCCCCACCGTTATTGTTCATCCAGTGTAATGCTAGTAATTTTATCCCACCGGTTGACACCGGGTGATTTATCCCACCAGTATACTTCAATCAGTGTAATGACGGATATTTATAATCTTACCTGTTGTGGGTACTGATCAACTCATCCATGGATAATACAGGTGGTACTCGACTTAGTATAGTAGATGATAATTATTTAAGAAAAAAGAATTTTGGTAGCGTTTGTAATTTTTGCCCGAGCTTAGATTTAATCCGTACCACAGGGGGTTGTCGTTCCCTCAGCGAAGGAATCTTGAATTGGAAGGGGAGTGAATTAGGCTTGAGGACTTAATTCCCTTGATTAGGTACACTAAGAAAGTAAGAAAAGATATATACTTTACTTTAAAGGTAAATAAATCCACAGACCGTTCTCTTTCTTAAACTCTCTTCAATCACGCATGTTTTCGAAGAGGAGGGCATTCTTGCAAATTTTGAAAGAATAAATGTTATTCCCAATTAGTCTGACTTACACTGCGCAGTGATCATTCTCACTTGTGTCTTTCACAAAGATTCGGCTGGTGTGGATATCACGAATTCGAGTGATTGTGTATTTATACAAATTCGTGACATTGTACTTTGGTGAGAAAACCACGAACTCTAGTGGAATTCCCACTGGGCATCAATCAGTTCAACCGTCCTCGTATGCACTTCGATCGGGATGGTTTTAAGAACATTTGTCACTGTTTCATAAGTGACCATTCTTACACACGACATTAGTGCTTTCACTGAGTGTTTATACTGCGTATGTATATCCTTCGCCCTCTCTCCGTTGACCGTTGAAGTTAGGCCACGCCTACTTCCTGTGAACATGGTCATCTCTCACCCCTTTCTCAGTTTGAACTCAGTCATCTTTGGACCGCCTCGAGTGTAGGATCGTTTGTGCCCAGCGTAGAGAGCAGCGTCCCTGTTGTACAGCGATTTCCTGGATCTCCACCTAGACGGTGATTGGTGAAGTGGGCTTGCAGCGAATAGCAGCGCTTGGTGTTCATTACGCAGACACCCAGTCTTTCGTAGCTTCAGTTCCATTCCCTCCACTGACCAGTATTTCAGTTCGTTTTTCTAGGCATAACTCTGATCAGCTTTTGAATGAGCGAGTGAGTGTATTTCCTTTGTATTTGAATTCATGAGTCCCTCTATGACCGTGAATTCCCCTTTTGAATTCATTTTGAGATTCATATAATGTAAATTTATTTTATTGTAATCAATAAATTTACAGTTCTTTTCTTTGAGCTTAATGTAATTAGAAATGTGTTTTATTTCTCCACATTAAGCTTACTTTAGTTTGCTGCTCCTAATTTGCACAAACCCCTTACGTTATTCACAACTGGTATTTTGGCCAGTTGTTTTGTATCAAACTTAAATCCGTTGTGCCAGCCGGGAGTTAAGCACCGGCAAGAACCTGTCCATTATTAATAGTATTATTGATTGTCAGGGGTGGAGTCACTTTCTCAAGAGGCTAACAGTACTAACAACCAGCATTCGTGAGCGATTAATCTCTGCTGTTTACTGTTGAGAAAGTTTATAAAATTCTCGTCCTTAGAGAATCGGCGAAGTAAGCCGGCAGAAAATAAAACTTACTACTTGATTTTCACAAGTCAATTCATTGTCTCTACTTTCGAGCAATATTTGGCGTTTTTAAATTCTTAAATTCACATCCCCCCGTGACAGTGGAAGACCTCTATTTTATTATCATTTTCTCTGTATAAAATAATATATACTAGTCATATGTTACCCAATACAAGTGGCCAAAATCTTTTTGATGATCGGTAGATTTGTTGCCGTTTGCTTCCTATTGTTTTTAAAAAGCATAAACCGTTTGTCACATTATATCCTTTGTTCCTGCAGTCTTTATTATAAAATCTAAACTGATTAGTTTCGTATAATCATCACTATTACGCGTATCCTCATTATCATTTTCATTTTTATTTACATCCATCGGTTTCCCATTATCAACCTCCGTAATGAAGTTGTGTGTATTTTGACCATACAACAGTTTCCCTCGAACTTCCGGCCGTATTCCAGGTGGCATAAGAGATTTCGTAGCACCTCTTCCTTTGCTAATTATTTTGAATAATACACCTTAGTATTCTCTAACATGCCAATTATAGTGCTTAATAAACACACATCCGTAGCAAACGCAAAGATACTGAAATGTAGCTTAAATTATACATCACAGAGGAAATTTACGAAATCTAAAAAGCCACTTTGGAATTCGATCTTTGTACCAAAGCCTTATTTACCTAATATAAACACTTACTAACTACAGTTCATCTCTCATAAACATTAACACTGGGAAACAAGATATACTATGATTTGCGCTTGTGTTTTAGCTTTCTTTTTCATATGATGATGATGATGATGATGATGATGATGATAGAGAGGAGGAGGAGGAGGAGGAGGATAATGATGATGATAATGATAATGATGATGTTGATGATGATGATGATGATAGAGAGGAGGAGGAGGAGGAGGATAATGATGATGATAATGATAATGATGATGTTGATGATGATGATGATGATGATGTTGATGATAGGAGGAAGAGGATGACGATGATGATGATGAGGAGGAGGAGGAAGAGGAGAAGGAGGAGGAGGAGGAGGAGGAAGAGGAAGAAGAGGAGGAGGAGGAGAAAAAAGATGATGATGATTAGCCAGTAAATGTAAAATGATGTATATAGGAGACAAAGAGCTACGTGCGTATGATGTGATGATAACAGTAATGACGATAATGATGGCAGTGATTAGGTTTTCATCATCACTACCACAAACATCATCATCATCATCATCATCATCATCATCACCGATATGACCAAATCGTTTCTGGTCTCTGTTACCTAGCCTCCCTTGCTCCTGTCTCCTACCCACACGACATAAGATCAGTCTGAAGCCTTTTACAATGTCAGCATCATTAGCGTGTATTACCTCACACTGACCTCTGCTGGTGACCTTGCACTTTGAGCGTGATGGTTTAAACTGCAGTTGGAAGCTAATTGACAGACAGACAAAAAGATAGACAGATGGGTAGATAAACCGATAGATAGACAGATTGATAAATAAGGAATGAGAAAAACAGGCATAGATTTATTTCTAGAAAAAGAAAGACCCAAAGGACGGCAGCCAGCAAAAATAATTCCTTTCCAGAAAAACTAGAAAAGGGGAGAGAGGAAAAGCAGATCGTTCATCTCGATGTTCCTGAACACATTGTGTTTCAAATAATGGAGGTAACAGACAGCGAAAAATGACTAGATATATCCTAACAGTGTGCTCATTGAAATTTTGTTACGAAAACAAATTAATGAGATCTGTATCAGGCCCAACTGTATATTATAATGTCAAGTTTACAGTGCCTTACCCTACGTGAGAGAGAGAGAGAGAGAGAGAGAGAGAGAGAGAGAGAGAGAGAGAGAGAGAGAGAGAGAGAGAGAGATCAACTTTAACTGAGAGGAATAGAGATCATCAGTATCAATGGTTCACTTGGGTGTGCTAATTGGGCCAGGAGTAGACGTTTCAGTTTTGCAGTGGGGAACCACAGTAATTACAAGGCTAATATTGAGTTACTGAGCAGCGTTATGTACAGCCAACCCTGCAGCATAAATTATTCCCGGCTAATTACATCTTATTAACCAAGTATTCACACTGCACAAGCCGCTCTAACAACTGAGGAAGAAAATGCTCTCTCTCTCTCTCTCTCTCTCTCTCTCTCTCTCTCTCTCTCTCTCTCAACAATCTTTACAACTAAAGTTTCCGTATCGCCATACTACTGTCGGAAATTGTCTGCCAGGTAGTACATTTTTACTTAAATATTAACTCTAATTAGGCTATCAACTATTTGGTAGCCTAACGAGTGGAAGAAAATAAAAACTATTAGTTCACATATGAAGTACAGGTGAGTTTATAAATACGATTCCCGGTATTATTCATTTATACCGATGATCCATCCGAAAAACACATCCAGACCTTTGCACGAGAGAGACAGACAGACAAACAGACAGACAGATGCGGTACCATCTCCCCATTAGTTACGGTTTTCGGACTAGTACCCTGATCCAGTAACCCGAATCAAGGCCCATGTGCACAAAGAAATAAATGTGCATAAAGTAGTAAATAATACCATCGGTGGCAGCAGCTTACTTTAGGGAACCCCGCTTTTAGTACATTCTTTTATTCAATATTTCTTATTGTTGATGCGTTTGCTGCCACACATTTTCATTTCGGCTTGTAAATGAGTTCTATAATCGTGTATCTGAACCGGATCTTTCTTCGACGACATCGTGCACCAAATAGGTAAGACATCCCGAAATTAAACGATGATTTCCGTATTGCTCGGCCACTATACCCGGCTAATCTTACAAATTCCTGGTCTCCTGATAATTCCGGCCAACAAATCCCGTTTAATCCAGATATTTCTTTCCCTTCATTCAGTGAGACTGGGCTCAGTAACTGAGGGCTTGGAACTTTACCGGAGAGAGAGAGAGAGAGAGAGAGAGAGAGAGAGAGAGAGAGAGAGAGAGAGAGAGAGAGAGAAATAGAGGTGGCCTATTCGTGGGGAATGGGGAGGGGGGTTGAAGATTATACAGGAATACCGTGTGCTGGGATAAAAGTTCGGGGAGGGAAGGAGTGATGGTGTGGGAAGGGGTGGAGAAGGGAATGTGGTGGAGGAAGGGCAAAGGCTGGGGGTTAGGAATGGGGGTGGGTGATGGTGGGTGTGGGCAAGGGCAGGGGTTTGGGGAGGGAAGTGGCTGAGGGATGTGGGAAGGAAAGGGAGTAGGAAGAAGGGGAGGAAAGCGTATGAGAAGTGGGAGTGGGGGTGAATATGGGGGATAGAGGTGAAGGAAGGAGGTAAGTTGTCGGAATGGAGATGTGGGGAAGAGAGGTGTGTTTGAGTGCATGGGTTTGAGGGAAGGGATGGGGTTGGAGGGTGAGGGAAAAGGGCGAGGGAAAAGGGGTTGATGGTGAGAAAAGGGGCAAGGGAGAGAGGACGGGATGGGTGGCAGGGATTTTATTTTAGTGGAATATCAAAGGCTGATGAACGGGTTGGGAAGAGTATCATTATTTTAGGGTAATATCAGGGGTGGGCAGAGTAATGCGAGGGTGATTGTATTAAAAATACAGTATAACCAGTGGGTGAAAGGGTGTTAGGTTCATTATTATGGGGAAATATTAGGCGTGGGTAAAGTCGGAGAAGAAAGTTCGTCTACTGCTTCACTGTATCTACTTCACGCTTAGGGCATGTTCGTCACTTACTTCCCTGACGCATCATAACAAAGATATAGGCATCTATGAGCAAGGAAGCACATCAAGTTTCTCTTGGATTATAGTGGGAAGTGGACGCAATCAAATAACAGGACTGCATCTGTGTGTCGGGGATGATGCTTTTGAAGGAATATCAGTGACAGGTAGAAGGATACGTTTATGATAACCATACACACGAAAAAAAAATGAAAAACGTCTGTGATGGGTGAGAGGGTTGAGGGTAATGATTATGCACACAAAGGAAACCATCAGCTCTCCGGATGAGAGAGAGAGAGAGAGAGAGAGAGAGAGAGAGAGAGAGAGAGAGAGAGAGAGAGAGATCATTAGTTCTTTACAATGAAATATCAGAGATCACAAGAATTCAAGAATTATTCCACTGAGGTACAGCTCCGTTCAGAAGTTCGTACTACACCCAGCGTGGAAGGCGCTAGTCTCTGCCCCTCCTTCCCGGACGACAGGTTACAGCTTCGGACCTCCCACGAGCAACCAGACTTTGGCTAGTATCAAAGCAGTGTCATTCGCTCACCGACTGTTAAATGAAATGAGAATTTTATTTTCATATTCACATATATCAGTCAATCTTACTGCTGATTAAATGATGAAAGTATGTTTATATTCGCCCGGCTTAAAAGAAATAATAAAATACCAGAAGAAAAGCACATAACAGAATATTAGAAGCTCGGCTATGAATCAATATGATTATGCGAGTTAGTGAGTTATCGCATGTCTTAATCCCTAGACACGGGCAGTTTTTCAACTAACCTTCTTAGCTCAGTATTTATGAACAGTTCTACCGTTTCAAGGAAAATCTAAGCAGCCAAAAATAATGTGTATGCAGCCAAGATATTCAAACATTTACGATGTATCTGAACAGCTAAAATTCATGTTCATACTCAAAAGTAGATGAAGACGATTGGTGGAGTCTAAGGAATAATGGAAATCATATGTTTTAAGATGAAGTAGCTAACATGATGTTTCCTCTACATAACCGTCGGTCTCTCTCTCTCTCTCTCTCTCTCTCTCTCTCTCTCTCTCTCTCTCTCTCTCTCTCTCTTTCTCTCTATCTATCTATCTCTGTCTGTCTGTCTGTCTGTCTGTCTCTCTCTCTCTCTCCCTCTCTCTCTCTCTCTGTGGGGTGTGGGAGTGGGTGTTCCACCGAGGTGTTTTGGCTAACCTCTGCTCAAAGGTGAAATCAGCACCATCACGTGCCCCACCAAGTTGACAAATCGGAGAGACGAGAAATTACTGCTCAGAGGTCAAATTTTTCGCGCTACATGATGATGGCTTTTCCATCAGGGCAACAGCGCATCAACTTGACCTCACTACAAAAACTATGAAGAAGTGGATAAAGAGATGGGAGGAGAGTGCCAACCTTCAGGACCAACGTAAGTCATGTCTTTTGTATTACTGTAATGTTATGCTAATAATGAATAATTGTGAACAATAGCTCCCCATTATATTCCAGTGCTAATCGAAACTAAAACTAGTTTTCGGTCCCTGTGGAAGATGTCAGTGAAAACAGCTTTATACAGTGGACTGGCGTAGTAAAAGGGGTGGGAGCGGGGTTGCAACCTTCTCGAGCATCAGTTTTTGGGAGAGTGGCAAATTACATCCTGAGTATTATAGTCAATGTTCCCATTTTACTTTTTGACGTGGTGTGGGTGATTAATGTAAAGCATATGCAACAGGTGTAAAAGTAGTAATTATTATGCATTATTTTCATGGCCAAATATCCCCTACACTACATCCACAATTATTAGTGGCTGCCAGAGCCAGCGGGCGTGGCCACGCATGGTGGCCGATGTTCACTTCGGCTCTTCTGTTGCTTTTTTCACGTTCACACACCTCACATCCGAATATTCATTAAGCCTAATAAAGTCGTGATTTACATGCAATATATAATGTTCAGTGATACTTTCCCAGCCAATGTTTGCTGAACCTTGTGTTCATCTTTTACAAAATATCAGACTTCGGTTCAGTGATGCATTGTCCACACAGTGTGTGTGTGGGGGGGGGTTGTGGGAGTGGGGGGGGAGTGGGGGAGTATAGGGGTGTGGGGGTGTAGGCCTGTGGGTGTGGGGGTATGGGTGAGTTGTGGGGGTGTGGGTATGGGTGTGGGTGTGTGGGTGTGGGTTTGTGGGTGTGGGTATAGGTGTGTATGTGTGTGTATGTGTTTGTGTCTGGGTGTGAGTGTGTCTGGCTATGGGTGTGTTTGGGTGTGGGTGTGAGTGTGTAATCACTTAAACTCTTTGTATGGCATAAGGACGAAAATTATGGAGTAATGGCACTGGAAATGGGACAGTTTTGGAATGTGTGTGGCGTGTGCAAAGTGAGTTAAATAATGAATAACAGGAACTGAGAAATTGGTGTGAGGAGCCTTATTGATAACAAACAGTTGGTGTGGTCATGAAGAGAGAATGGATCTTGATAGGTTGTTCAAAAGTAAAGTCGAGTTTGAAAGTCGGCGTAGGTTTGGATGTAGGTGTTGTTGTTGCAACCCCAGGTTCATCTCGTTGCGATCCCAATGGAAATCAGAAGCTTCTACCCGTCGTTTCCAAAAGTCTTTGGTTGAGGTTATATTGAAAGACTGTGTTGCAATAGTGATGTGCATGTGGTGAATGAATGTGTTGTGGTGTGGGGGGTTGCCTTGCAGTGTGGGCAAAGTAACTTGTTTGTGAGTTGTATTTTGTGTCGGAACCGTAGCAGGGAACAGTGGTGACCACATCGCAGTCTGACTATACTTTTTTTTTTTTTTTTTTTTTTTTTTTTTTAAGACGAAGATGCACTTGACAGGTTGATGATAACTGGCTGAATGCGACATGTCCGAGTAACATAGGTGTATTTCAAATAATTACCAAGTAATGTGACATTACCTGGTAATTATTTGAAATACGAGGATGTTATTCGGACATGCTGCATTCAGCCAATCATCACCAACCTGTCAAGTGCATCTTCGCCTCAATAAAAAAAAAAAAATGAGTATAGGTGTGTTCGTGTCTTTCTGGGTAGGGTTGATGAGTGTATGTCTTGTGGTGGTTCACGAAGGATGCTGTTTGACTGATGGGTTTGGATGGCTGTGGTGGCTAATGGCTGTGTTTATGCACTGTATGTCTGTGATTTGTAGTGTTGGGTGATCTGTGATTTGTATTATTGGGTGGAGAAGGGGGTATGTTGCCGAGATACTCTGTGTAGTGTTGGGCAGTTGTTCTATTGTTTATTTTTGGATGGCGGTGATGCAACATGAAATTGCAAGGGTGAGATGGGTACTGAGCTACAGCAATTAACTGTCTCACGTATTCATATGATCTTTGGAAATAATTTTGCATCTTGATGAAAGTGATCTATAATAATGATTTTGATGCATACTGTACTTATTCTTTAGGCTTTGTTCGACTCCTTAACTCTCCTGACTCCCTTCGGTCTCTCTCTCTCTCTCTCTCTCTCTCTCTCTCTCTCTCTCTCTCTCTCTCTCTCTCTCTCCAGGGATGGCCCGACCGGGAGTGGGGGGGTCCCCCCCCCCCCGTGTGTGCTCTGAGTTGGTCAAAGAATTACTGAGTAGGTCAAAAATCGAGAAGTCATTTAGCAGGCTTAAGCTTTTAAAAACATAGGCCTATTTGCGAAACCGAACCAAAGAAAAAACGTTACATTATCTGATGGTTCTAGCTTGTGAAAGTGACCTAACTGATCAGTTAGATCTTCAAAAAAACTGCAAATTGGTGGAAACTCATGAAAACATGAATAAAATTCTAGAAGCCATTATCATTACACACTCTGTATATACAGGTTGTTACTGCTGAATCCTTATTAATCCATTATCCACATTCACTTCAAGTTGACACAACATTCGTTTTTCACCTTTTTCCTTACTTGACTTACCAAGTGTGATTTGTGTATGTGTGTTATTTATTTTTTTTTTTTAAGTAGTCAGTTTAAGCATCTTGTATCTCTCACTGTATGACTGAAAATCAGTGAACAGTAGTGCAATTTTGAATTAAGTTGTGTCTATATGCACCAGAAATCCAGAATGAGAGTTTGTTTAAATTTGTCACCAGTAAATTAATTACTTTCCAGGAAATACTGTAAGTCTGTTACAATAAAAATTACTTTCTCATAAATTTGGTTTGTTTCTATCTATTTAGTTGGTCAAACCGTAACGCCAAACGGATCAAATTGCTCAAAATTGTCCTTACCCTCCCCCCCAATCACATACGCCTCGGGCCATCCCTGTCTCTCTCTCTCTCCCTCTACACACACACACACACACACACACACACACACACACACACACACACACACACACACCACTGTTCCTCTGAATTCTCTGCTTGTTTCTCTCCCCCATTACGACTGAAGCGAGGCACTAGCCTTGCCCCATCCTCTCACCCGCTTTGTGATGCATCTGTTAACTAGTAATCTGCCTTTCTTGTATATGACTAGTTAATTGTTAAAATGTCTTAGGATGTCTTTTTCCAATGCATAGTGCCACATTATTTCGAACGCTGTGTATCCAGGCATCTCAATGAAATGGATATTTGTGTTTACGTTTCTTTGGATGGAGCTGACAGGGTTTTGATTTATGATGGTCACATACAAATCAGTCCTAGTCATTCTAAGAACGAGACTTCAATTCCCATCTCTTGATGTATCTGTTGTTGTTGTTGTTGTTGTGTAACCCTGGTCTGTTTGGCCAGCGCAGAGCCTTGACCACCGTCAAGCAATCGCCTCTGCAGGGCTGTCCCGTGCAGTGATGGGGTGAAACTAGAATATCCGGCCTTGAGCTGCATTTTTCTCGCTACGCCACTATCTTCATAGGCAGCAGTTTGTTTAGTACAACTGTTGCCCTTGTAACAATATTTTCATATCATACAATATATTTCAGCACAAGTATACATACTCGTAATGTTTTCCCAAACTAGACTTTCGGCGTTGATTTTTATTAGTGCCATATTTACTAATAGCGAATACTTTCATGTTAGAAAGGACCACCCAGGCTAGAGATGCTGCTGTTGTCGCAGCAGCAGGGGCAACACCTCTTACGATCGCAGTGGCCATAAGGGACAGTCTTCAGTTACAGGTGTCCGCGCTGACTGTCAGGCGAAGGCTGCATGACGCTGGTATACACTATAGAATTCCAGCAATGATGAAAAGCCTGATACAACAACACAGAGAGGGGAGGTTAGCCTTTGCTCAATGCTACTTTCAGAAGAATTTAGACTTTTGGTCGCGAGTCATCTTCATGGATGAGAAGTGTTTCTCCTCCACCTCGCATGGTAGGGTTCACTGCTGGAGAAGAAACAACACCAGGTATATGATGTTACCATTTTTATTACTGATAAAATTCCGTACTGTTATTCCACCCCTCCCCCCAAGGCTTCGTCTTCGTTGCAGTCATCTGTTGTCTGTTCACCTCGCTGTTACAATAATTAACCGATATTCAGACTTTCACCTATGGAATAGGTCAATAATGAAGCTGTCTTCCGCAGTCTGCATACCCCTCCGTCCTTGATTTCCAGTCTTTTAAAGGCAATATGACCAGGCATCTAAAATAATCAGGATCCCTTGTTTTGGTCTTATTCTGTTCATATTATCCTGGAAAAAGACATGATTCCTTCTACTCTTTGCCTCTATTTTCTTTGTATAAAGACATTAGTGCCGAGAAAAACTGTGATCAGTTCGAAATAATATAAGGTTAGGGGGGATGTCATCAACTAGTATTCTGTCTAATGGCTGCAACAATACAAAAAATTATATATATATATATATATATATATATATATATATATATATATATATATATATATATATATATATATATATATATATATATATTTCGCATGCAGATGCGAGAGGGTCGACATTTGTGAGGAGGCACGAACGGGTCACGTTACCTGTAACATCTGGGGATACCTGACTCTACATGGCCTCGGTGACATGTTCAGCATCGAGGGGCGTTTTACTGCTGACCAGTGTGTCCATATCCTGAAGGAACGTTCCCTGCCATCTTTACGTGCAAAGGGTTTCCCGTTCCAAGATGGACCTGTAATTTCCATGCATGACCGGTGCCCCATCCACACCGCTCGTGTAGTACGGCAGTGGTTTCAGAGACAAGACATACTTCACCTCTCAGACTGGCCCGCCAAAGGGGCCAATCTAAATGTAACAAACATGCTGACATGATTAATTCCTGGCAGCCAGGAGACGAGAGGACAAGAAATGATCTCCTCGACCACGTAAACGCCCAGCAGGAACTTTGCCGGCGCAAACACGAGTTCATCCGTGGCCTTGTAAGCTCCATGCCTGATAGGTTGCAAGCAGTGATTGAGAAAGAGGTAGGCTGGACCCGATATTGATGTGAAAAGTTAGGCAACAGTTATCATTATATTAAGGATATGTATGCATATTATATAGATAGATAGATAGATAGATACTGTTGATAGATAGAGATAGATAGATATAATAGACACAATAGCTAGATATAATAGTTACAATAGACATATATTATAGATAGTTAGATAGATAGATATAATAAAGATGTAGATATAGATATGATATAGATAATTAGATATGGTATAGAGACATAGAAATAATATAGATAGGTATAAATATAATACAGATTATACTCGTGTGTGTATATATATATATATATATATATATATATATATAAAATAATTTGGTTTTACTCCAAGTATCCCCGAAGGGCTAATGCGTTGCCCCTGGGTAGAGGACTTGTGAACTAGAGCGTGTAACATTTTATGACCGGATGCCCTTCCTGATGTCTACCAATGACCCTTGGGTGGATTCGATCCTCCGACCCTTCGGTCAGAGCGGAGCGCTCTAACCCAAGATTACTCACACGTAATAAATATAATGTGTTCCTTGGCCTTCCCACACAAACAGGACGGATGAAGTAAACTATTGCAATGTCTTTTCCTCCACAATTATGCGATTTGTTAATGCGTCGGTGGTGGTGGACGGTGGTTGCGGCGGCGGCGGTGATGGTGGATTGTGAGTGTTGGTGGGTGGCGGCGGTGGTGGTGGGCGGTGGCGGCGGCGGCGTTGATGGTGGTGGGTGGTTGTGGTGGGTGGCAAGTGGCGAAGACTGTGGAGGTGGTGGCTGTTGTTGTTATTGTTGTTCTTGTGAGTTTGTGTTGTGTGTTAGTGTGTGTGTGTGTGTTTGTGTGTGCGTGTGTTTGTGCGTGTGTGTGTGTTTGTGCGTGTATGTGTGTTTGTGTGTGCGTGTGTGTGTGTGTGTGTGTGTGTGTGTGTGTGTGTGTGTGTGTGTGTGTGTGTGTGTGTTTCATTGGGAGAATAGTCAGCTCACAAATCACTTATTGATTCATATCAGACTTCATCTCCCTCTGTTTGTGTATTGTAACTCATTACTTGTATACATATTTTCATCACAACCGCATAATGTCCACGTATTTCCTTCATTAATATGTAATAATACTTGCCAATATCTGTATAAATATCCGTTTCATCTCAATTTTCGCATTCGTCGTGTGACTGAAACTGTTCCGGTATTTGCTGCTCTGTCTGTGGTGGCGAGCGGTTCGGGGTATTAACATGTCGTCCAGAAAGAGCTGACCGAGGCTTGTGCCTTCCACTTTGGGTGTAGTACGAACTTCTGAACGGAGCTGTACCTCCGAGGCCTGAGGCTGGTCTACCATAGTCAATCCAGATTAAAACAAATTAGCCAGCGTCCTGGCAACATTTTATCATCATCGCCATCATCATCACCAACATCATCATATAGATGGAAAACCCTCGAACAAACTCTTATATTCGAAGTGTGGCTAGGCTTCTTTTAATCACAGCTGAATATACTGCTTTTGAAAAGATATGTGGAAAACAAAGGAAAAGAAAATGGGAAGAATTTTATAATTAATGCTAAAAGTTGTTGTGCCTCCGTCTGTGTGTGTGTGTGTGTGTGTGTGTGTGTGTGTGATAATGGGAGAAATTTAAGGGCGTGGCATAACGAGTTCGGTGCCTCCCATCGGCTGGAGGAGTAGGCAAGGAATATGACGTCATGGATACCAGAGCATCCCGTTTTTTAGCTAGGATAGTGGCTGGAGCTTAGCAGAATGACGGTACTACCTTTGGCACCTCCCATTGACTAAGCGTACTGTGAGGAGACTGTGTAGGAATCTTGCCCATGTGTTTAAGCAGGCTAGCCGCCCCCCGAGTGCAGTACCTTCATTCTGTCGCATAAAACCAAGCCTAACGCTTCTCAGGTAAGTATACATTGCTGACTGGCTGGGTGGGTGGTAACAAGAGGTTTATAGGGTGGATTTTCCTGTGCTTTCACTATCTGGTGTTGGAGACAGGTTTCTTTACTAGAAATTACTAAAGAAGAATACCAGGAACAGGTGGGGGCTACAGGTATGAAAATATGCCAAGGATAAACAGCTGTGGGTGGAGGATGGAGGGTGGAGGAGCCAACAGTTAAGGGGGAAAATCAGAGTCCATGAACTCATACTTAAGATGGAGGTACAGTACACGGGCCAGGGGTATGCACGCCATATCCTCCTTAACTGGCATATTCCCGGAAAATGTGCTCTGATTGAAGGGTGAGCGCGGTTGCAGGTATTGGAGGCGCGTGCGCGCGTGTGTGCTTTCGTGTGTGTGTGTGTGTGTGTGTGTGTGTGTGTGTGTGTGTGTGTGTGTGTGTGTGTGTGTGTGTGTGCGGACATTTTTTTTTTTAATGCAAGGATGAAAAAGCCAAAGGTGTTCTTGCGTATTATTCGTGCATTTGCCTTGATTATTTCAAAGTTCTGAGGGATTTAGCGAGAGAGGTTATTCGGCTTTTGTGACAGGGGATACTCGTAACTGTGTGTTAAAACGTGATTGGATTTTACCATTGTTTGTGGGACCAATATTCCATTTTTTTAAAGTTTAATTGTCTTGTTTCTCATGCAGTACAGATGCATTGCTTGAAACTCGGAGTACTTGGTGAGAGAGTGAATCTTTATGACGTTTTAATGTTGTTTTTAATTCTTTGTGGAATGCCCTTGTATATGTATGACTGTGTGTGTGTATGGGGGGAAGGGAGGAGGCATACACAACATCGACTACAGAGTGGAATCAGACGTTTTTCATCCGATCAACTCCCCGTCGCGCATTAGCTCTATTTTAGCAGGAGTATTGCATGTCTCTTGCTAGTCTGTTCCTCCTACTTTGATCACCGCTTTTTAAAACTCTCTGCTTGCATCCTTCTCCCATTATGGCTGGTATGCAATACCCGTTTTGCTTTACGTCGTTAGCCCATGTCTTTCCTAACTCTATCATGCAAGCAGTAACTGGTATCCCTGCCTTTCATGTATAAACTGGTCAACTTTGGAAATATCTTGCACAGCCTACTTTTCCCACAGTCTATAAGTTGCAGTCTTTTGAATGCAATTTGTCCAGACATCTCGAAATAAATGGATAGACACTCTCTTTTATTCAACAATAACTGGAAGGAGCAAGTTCTGCAAACTCTCAGCCTCAGTTTTTCTTTTCTTTCTTTCTTTCTTTTTTAAATAAGGAAACAAGGGTTTAAATTAAGCGGCACAGTACACTATCATACATTTATACAAACGTTAGCCTATTAAAATACTATTAAAAGCATGGATCTACACACAGAATTCCTCACACTCACTTATACTCACATGCAAACACCTACACTCGCACAGACACGTGCATACACATAATTAATACAATCACACATACGTCACTCAAATAGTCAGACACACACGCGCGCAGGTACTCTTCATATGTCACCTCCCTTAGCTGCATTCAGTGAAACAGCGTTCTTTGGACAGGACGACTTAACTGAAAGAAAGTTATGCCATCTGCTTGTTGCTTTTGCAAACAAATGCATTTAAAGTTTTTGTAATCATCCTTTATCTCTTCCTTCCTTATGCGGAGCTGGTTAACCGTGAGCATCCGACCCATTCTCTCTCTCTCTCTCTCTCTCTCTCTCTCTCTCTCTCTCACACACACACACACACACACACACACACACACATACATATCCACCTCGTCCTACCTCTCCTACCTTACCACTAGCATCGTCTTACCTAACATTTCTCTTTCACCTCCAACATTCATACTCAACTCTTGAGTACTAACAGTGCACCTTCAGTTAAATCTCATAATAATCTCTCGCACCCTCCCTCACCTCTCACCCTCACTCATCTCGTACACATGTTCTCACCTATCCCACAATAACATCTTTCCCTTGCTTACTGTCTCCCACCCTCAGCTCAAACACCGACTCAGTCTTTCCCTCCCTGCCTCCCCTCACACATTCATCTTTTCTTCCCCTCCTGTTAACCTTCCTCACTCCCTATCACTACTTCCTCACTCAGTACGAATCTTCAGTTGCTGTTAATCATAAATACATGCAATTTCACATACTAATATTTATTGCACTTAATTCTTTAGCATTTAATGCACGCTTAGAGGTTTTCTGACTAGATCGAGATAATTACTTAACTATCAGACCTCAAGAGGTTCCTTGGTGGAGAAAAATCGTCTGCCATTAGACCGAACAAACCATTTGGCTGTAGAGTTGACTAGCTAAATCATCCTCAGAAGCCTAAGAGTTCAGTCCAGTTGATTATATTCAGCTACATTACTTAACATTACTTAACCTGAATTATCTGTTCATCTATTTATGTTTCTACCTTTCTACATACCTAATAATATATATATATATATATATATATATATATATATATATATATATATATATATATATATATATATATATATATATATATATATATATATATATATATATCAATCAATCAATCAATCATTTCCTGTGGCACCCTCGGGGATGCATAGGGCCTCGATGAACTCACACCACCACATCCTATCCTGTGCTAACTCCTCAAGATCTCCCCAACATTCTTCCCCAGCTTCCCGTCTCATTGTCCTCACCCACGTCTCTTTTGGCCTTCCCCTACCTCTCCTACCAAGTGCCACCCACCCTGGTGTACCTCGTACTATTCCCTGTCTCCTATACACATGTCCTAGCCACTTCCATCGTGAGAATCTAACATATTCATCGATCGGCTGCACTCCCGTTATTTCTCTAATTCTACTATTTGGTATCCTTTCCCACCACTTAACTCCTAATATTCTTCTAAGTGCTTTATTTTCAAACACCAAGAATTTATTTTCCATAGTCACTGTGCTGTACCAAGACTCGTGTCCATAAATTAAGATACTCCTAACCATTACCTTATAAAGTTTGATTTTTGTATGCACAGAAAAATTGTTATTATTCCAAATATTTTTAAGCATTCCCATTGCCTGATTAGCCTTCTTTAACCTTTCCTCGAATTCAAAGTTCAAAGAACCATCCTTGGCTAAATAAGTACCTAAATATTTAAACCTATCAACTTGCTTTACAACCATACCTCCAATTACACATTCCTGCGCATTTTCCATATTCATATTGATTATTTCAGTTTTTCCACAATTAATAACCAAACCCACCTTGCAACCTTCACTCACCAAACAGTCCAACACTCTCTGCATCTCTTCTGGCCCATCACAAATCAAAACTATATCATCTGCATAATCTAAATCCAAAAAGTTTCCTGTTCTCTCCCCAAAGTATACCTGCACCGGTTTCTGTTCCAACGCGTTTCATAATGTAATCAATGACCAATATAAATAGTAAAGGCGATAGAACACCACCTTGAATTACTCCGGACTTGACTTCAAACGAATCACTCAGACAACCATCAACCATCACTTTACAAAATGTGTCCTCATGCATGTTCATAATGACCCTCACAAACTCCTCTGGTATTCCATAATGTCTCATGATCTTCCCCATAGTCTCTCTCGAAACACTATCAAAAGCCTTTTCAAAATCAACAAAACAAAGACTTAACGGTACTCTCATTTCATTAACTTGCTGCATCAAATGCCTAACTATAAAGATCTGATCATTGCAACCACGTCCCTTTCTAAAACCAGCCTGTTCATCCCTCAGAATACCCTCAACCACTGGCTCCAACCTATTTAACAACACTCTACTGAAAACTTTCAAAGCTATCGGTGACAAAGAGATTCCCCTCCAATTACCACATTCACTCAGGTCTCCCTTCTTCGGAACTTTAACAATCACACCATTCTTCCAAACTGATGGTAGTAACCCCGTCACCCATATCTTATTGAATAGCTTGGTCAAGATCATTATTAATCTATCCCCCTCCACTTTAAACATTTCCGGAAATAAACCATCCTCCCCTGGTGCCTTATTATTCTTTAACTGTTTTACTGCTTTCTCCACTTCTGCAAGCCTCAACTCTCCTGTTTCTATATTTAAATCTTCCTGAGCAGACGGTATGTCCTCTTCTGGTGGTATTGGTCTATTAAGAACTGTCTCAAAATGCTCTTTCCATCTATTTTTAATATCTCCATCTTTGGTCAATAAATTTCCTTCCCTGTCTCTAACTGGTATTTCCTTGCGTTTACCTGCATTACCACTCAGTTCTCTAATCGATTCATATGCTATTCTTTGACTCTGTCCATCATTTTTGTTTATTAAGATTTCAGTCTCTGCAACCTTTTCATCCACACATCTTCTTTTATCTCTCCTAGCTAACCTTCTTACTTATGAATTCAAACTCCAGTACGCAGCTCTTGCTAATTCAATCTCTTGTTCATCAACGCATTGCATCTCACTCCTCAATTTAGCCTCACCTCTCTTTTGTATCATATCCCACGTTTCCTATATATATATATATATATATATATATATATATATATATATATATATATATATATATATATATATATATATATATATATATATATATATATATATACAGTATATACCGTATATATAGATAGATAGATATAGAAATAGATATAGGTATATGTATTTAACCCCATCTACCCTTTCACTGGCCTTGGCGTCTTGTCCAATTATAACATCAAGGTGTCACTCACGCTCTGTTTATTTTTGAGCCGCGAATCTGATCCCGCATATATAAAGCAGGTAAAACAAACAGTGTGACGTACGGGTGAAGGGAGGGGATATGATGAAGAGAGGGAGGGTGGAAAAAGTGAGGAAGAAAGAGACAGAGGAGAAGAGAGGGAAGACAGAGAGGTGAGGGGAGGAGAGAGGGAGAGGAGAGAAGAGGGAACAGCGAGACGATAACGGTAAGGAGGAAAGGGAAGAAGGGAGATTGAAGAGAGGCGCAACAAAAACGGAAAAGAAGGAGAGGAGAGGCGGACTGGAGGGAAGAGGAAGAGAGAGGCCATTAGGAGGAAGATAGAGGGTGAGGAGAGAACGGGAGAGAGAGAGAGAGAGAGAGAGACGGGCGGGGGGATGGGGCCTGAAAGATAGATAAAAAAGAGGGAGGAGATGAAGTGGCGAGAGAAAGAAAGGAAATAGCATGAGAGAAAGAAGAGGAAAGAAAGAAGGGAGGATGGGAAGGGAGGAAGATAAGTAAAAGAAAGACAAGGAAAGAAGCATGGCAGAAATATAAGAGACTAGGTATGGGAAAAATGAAACGAGGGAAGAACAGGAAATTAACAGAGAACTGAGGAAAGGAAGAGAAAATAAACAGGAAAGGAGGAAAAGAAGAGCGAAGTTGTGTAATAATGCAAAAAAGAAAGGGAAGAAATGCCGAGGGGTGTTGGGGAAGAGGTTGTGGAGAAAGGAACATGGGAAGAAGCCGAGAGAAAAGGACACAGAGGGAAGGGATATAAGTATCGAAGAGAATATGAATGAAAGAAAGAAAAGACTGTGAAAGGAAGAGAGGGAAAAGACTGTGGAGAGAGGGAAAAGGTGAGTAGTGAGATGGCAAGTGAACAGAAGAAACGAAGGAGAAAAGGAGGAAAATAAAAGAGGATAAACGAAGAGAATATTAACAAGGACTAAACAAGGTAAAAGGAATGGAAAGGAAGAATGAAGGTGAAAAGAAAATGAAAGAGGATAAGAAAATATAAAAAGAAATTTAGAGGAAATGAAAGATAAAAATGCATTAGTGAGAGAAAACGTGTGAAGAAGGGAATGAAGAAAAATTACAAAGGTAAGACAAATGAAAGATTGATGAAGAAAGGCAGGAAAACAGAAGAAAATGAAAAAGAAATCAAAGGAAACCCAGAGCAAAGAAGAGTGAGGAGTCCATTAGTGAACAAACAGATAAAAGACAGCCATATGAATACCTGACGCCCTGCTCACCACAAACGTAAACAAGGAGACAGCTGTGCGCCCAGGGAGGGCTGAGAGAAGATATAAGGGAATGGGAAGAAGGGAAAAAAGAACAAGGAAAACGAAGAGGAGGAGGAGGAGGAGGAGGAGGAGGAGACTAGAGAGGAGGGAGACGGGGAGAATTCAAATTCTAATTCAGATAATTTATTTCCACTAAGCAGTGGTTATTAATGAAGATACATGTTCTGATATAAAGTAAGTACAGTACATTGGAAAAATGAAAAACTAGTAAAAATAACTACAAATTTAGAGCAAGATAAAATCCCATTCAGGACTTGTGTAATGTTATATGTCAACGAGACTTAAGGGAAAACAGTGAAACCTATTTTAACAAAATTTAAGGCACCAAATTGTTCCTTTCTCCGGCCAGGGATCGAACAGGCGTCAGTTTCTCTATGAGTATCCTTTGATTTGAAAATTCCTAGATTCTTCCCCCCTCCCCTACTCTTTATAACCCACCTCAGACGCCCCGAAAATTCTGGCCGTGAACCCAGTCGATTCATAGGGGCTTTTATGGGATCCACTACACTGGAGAGAGAGAGAGAGAGAGAGAGAGAGAGAGAGAGAGAGAGACAGAGAGAGAGAGAGAGAGAGAGAGAGAGGAAAATAATTTTGATAGAAAGAATGGAGAAAAACAAGGTAGAGGGAAAAGCACGCTGATGTGAATACGAGGAGAAAGATAAATGTGTGTGTGTGTGTGTGTGTGTGTGTGTGTGTGTGTGTGTGTGTGTGTGTGTGTGTTGATGGATGAAAAGGGGAAAGGACAGCGCAATTCTGGAATAACCATTACATTTTTTCCTTCCAGTTCGTGGATATAAGAGAAATATTGCGTCGTAATTCACGCCAGTGCAGAAAATAATGAGAAAGGAGGGAGAAAAAGCCACGAAGAAGAGGGGTCGTCACGGGCATAGATACATATCAACAGTGGTGTTCCTGAGGGCTCTGTCCTATCACCAACTCTCTTCCTTTTATTCATCAATGACCCTGTAAGCTGTACATCTAACCCTATCCACTCGTACGCTGATGATTCCACCCTTCACCTTTCTATTCGGTTCCCGCAACGTCCATCTCAGCAGTTACTTTAACAAACAAGGGATGAGGCAATGGGACACCTAATGTCTGACTTGGCTCGTATCTCTGACTGGGATAAAAATAATCTTGTTGTTTTTAATGCATCAAAAACTCAGTTTTTACACCTATCAACCCATCCCAATCTTCCACAGGATTACTCTCTAAGGTTTAATAATATCCAGCTCATTCCTGTATCATCCTTGAACATGCTTGGGGTTTCATTCACTCGGGACTTATCTTGGAAAAATCGTATTGCATCTCTTGTAAAATCTGCTTCCAAGAGATTAGGTGTGCTAAGCCGACTCCGTACCATCTTTACCCCTCCAAAGTTGTTGACTTCATACATGGGTTTTGTTCGCCCCTGTTTAGCGTACAACTTTCATGTATGGGGAGGCTCTCCACATAAAGCTCTTCTCAATAAGGTGGAGCCAAAGGCTTTTCGTCTCATCAACTCTCCTCCTCTTACTGACTCCCTTCAACCTCTGTCTCTTCGCCTCCCTGTTGCATCTTTATCTCTTTTTTATCGCTACTTCAATGGTCACTGCTCCTCTGAACTGTCTGCTTGCATCCCACCACCTCTAAGACGTGAGCGTAGCACCCGTCTAGCAATGAACTCTCCTTCCTTTTCTGTCCAACTCTCTAAAGCAAGAGTTAACCGTTACTCCCAATCTTTCATTTATGCAATAGGTCAACTCTGGATCTGTCTTCCTTTGTCTGTATTTCCTACTTCCTATGATCTCCAGTCGTTCAAACGCAGTGTGTCCAGGCATCTCGAAATGAACGGATCTTGAATTTGGCTCTCTTTTGTATTGTTTTTGTTTTTCCTTGTAAGGAAAGGTTTGGGGACTACTGGCCTTTGGTTCCTTCATTCTTGCATTAAAAAAAAAAAAATTAGCACGGCGATTGTCAAAGAGGGTTTACAATAACGTTAGTACCAGAAGAGCATTTTTCTTGCTGCTTTTGGACAACTTCATTCAACTTTTCTTTTTTTTTACTGGATGGGTTAGAAAGACATAAGAGACAGCCACTGAGGAGGTGCTTTGCTAAGGGAGGGGAATGGAAATATAGTAGCATGTTAGTTTTGGAGGAGGGCTTGTAATTGAACACAGTCAATACGACAATGTTATTTTAATATGCAGAGGCGTATCTAAGAGCGGCCTTATTCCTATATCTCTTGCTGATGATTTTCAAATACAACTTTATCGAAGCCACAATAGATAAGAGCACACCATAATAATTCACACCACACTACCCTCTCACGCCACATCACCCTCCCATATTACACCACACCACACCATCCACTCATGCCACATCGCCCTCCCACTCTACACCACCCACTCACGCCGCATCACCCTCCCATACTACACCACACCACACCACCCTTTCACGCTGCATCACCCTCCCACACTACACCACACCACACCACCCTCTCACGCCACATCACCCTCACACACCGCACCACACAACATGACACCATTGGCATTAATGGAAAGTCACTGAAGGTTCTGCATTTAGTGCTTTTGCATTTGCAGTGACAGCTCGTTTCACCTCATCATTCCACCACGCTGTCCCTTGCACACCCTTGTATCTCCTCCTCACTCCACAAACCGCCTCACACGCTGCGCCTATCTCTTCCGTGAATATCTTACATACGTCTTCCACCCCTTCCATCTGCTCTAGCTCATACCTTCCCAATCTTTCTTCCACTATGCTCTTATACTCTGTCATTTTCTCACTATCTTGCAATTTCTCCACTCTTCTCACAGGAGCTGCTTCCTCCTGTCTTCCCCTTCGTCTCCTCAACCACTTTCTTTGCAGCTCTACCTTGGCCATCACTAAGTGATGGTCCGAGACTCCATTCCCCCACCCTCTCCACACTCTTGCATCCAACACTTGTCTTCTCATTCGCTCATCCACACACACGTAGTCTATCATTGCCTTTCGTTCAACAAGTTCACCATCCATCCTCCTCATTACTCTCCATGTATACCGGTGGATCATCTTATGACGAAAGTAGGTGTTGGCTATTGCCAACTCCTTACAAGCACAGATGTCCACCAAAGCACTACCATTCCCATCTACTTCAGCTGGCACACCCCACTGACCAACCACTCCATCCACTCCATCCACTCGTACATTCCCAACTTTGCCATTCATGTCTCCAATCAACAGCACTCTCTCGTTCCTCTCAAACTTGTCCATACATGCTTCTACTCTCGCCCAAAACTCATCTTTCACTTTTACCACTCGATCCTCTGTTGGAGCATACACACATACAATCGCCCATGCTTGTATACCTACTTTCATCCTCACCCATACAATCCTTGCACCCACTGTTCCATACTCTCTTATATTCTCCTTCCTCTTCTTGCTTATCATCAGACATACTCCCTCTCTTGCCCTCTCATTCTCACTGACTCCCGCACAAATACCTAGACCATATTCCCATTCTCTCACCCTTTCACCTACCATTTAGTTTCAGTCAATCCACATATATCCACTTTTGCATCCTCAAGCACCTGAACAATCTCTCTCTCTTTCACTTCATCATTCACTCCTCTCACATTCCATTTCCCACCCTAAGAATGTCCTTCGTCCGTTCCTTAGTCGTCAACGTATGGTCCGTCCGGGTCCGAGGCGCTTTATTCGCTTTTTTAGTTGGTTCTTTTTACGGGGTGGGGCACTAACCCACCACCAACCCTTTTAGTCGCCTCGTACGACAAGCAGGGATACTGGGGGAGTATTCTTGAAACCCCCCTACCCCCAGGATATGGAGAATGTGAGTGCATTCAAGTACTTGGGTAGTGTGATGAGTAAGGATGGAACTCTGGGGGATGAAGTACGTGAAAGGGTACAGCAGGGAAGGAAGGTTGTTGGTACACTGAAAGCAGTGATGAGAAATAGGGAGGTGAGTATGGAAGTTAAGAAGTCACTGCATGATGGTATTGTGATCCCTACCCTGACGTATGGAAGCGAGGCGTGGACCTTGCAAGAGGGGAACAAGTCAAGAGTGAGAGCAGTGGAAATGAGTTACTTGAGAGGAGCATGTGGAGTGACGTGGAGGGACAGGTTGACGAATGAAGAAGTGAAGGAACGTTGTGGGGTAGATGTGGATGTGGTTGAGAAGATTAGGAGAAATACACTGAGGGGGTTTGGACATGTGGAGAGAATGGAGAATGAAAGACTGACTAAGAGGGTGTATGTAGGTGAGGTGGAGGGAGGGAGAGGGAGGGGTAGACCGAGGATGAGGTGGAGGGATGGAGTTGAGAGGTATATGAGGGAGGGGGGGGTGAGTTGGGGGGAGGGTAGTCAAATGGTGGGTGACAGAGTGACTTGGAGGCGTTTTGTCTGCGGCCACCCTTTGCGGGATTAGGGCGTCGGGCTATAGATAGATAGATAGATAGCATTTGCAGTTCGTGTGCGGGATGATGTGGAGTGGACAGAACAGTGGACAACGGTCTGAAAGGACACAAGGTCAATCTCTATCCACTCATACGCTGATGACTCCACCCTTCACCTTTCCATTCGGTTCCCGCAACGCCCATCTCAACAGTTACTTCAAGAAACAAGGGATGAGGCTATGGCACACCTAATGTCTGACTTGGCTCATATCTCTGACTGGGGTAAAAATAATATGGTTGTCTTTAATGCTTCTAAGACTCAGTTCTTACACCTATCAACCCGACAAAATCTTCCACAGGTATACCCACTAATGTTTAATAATATTCAGATTAATCCTGCATCATCCTTGAACATGCTTGGGGTTTCATTTACTCAGGACTTATCTTGGAAAGATCATATTGCATCTCTTGTAAAATCTGCTTCCAAGAGATTGGGTGTGCTAAGCCGACTCCGCTCTTTCTTTACCCCTGCACAATTGTTGACTCTATACAGGGGTTTTATCCGCCCCTGTGTGGAGTACAACTCTCATGTGTGGGGAGGCTCCCACATACAGCTCTTCTCAATAGGGTGGAGTCAAAGGCTTTTCGTCTCATTAACTCTCCTCCTCTTACTGACTCCCTTCAACCTCTGTCTCTTCGCCGCACTGTTGCATCTTTATCTCTTTTCTATCGCTACTTTAATGGTCACTGCTCCTCTGAACTGTCTGCTTGCATTCCTCCACCTCTACGACGGGCGCGTAGCACCCGTCTGGTAGCAAACTCTCATCCCTTTTCTGTCCAACTCTCTAATGCAAGAGTTAACCGTTACTCCCAGTCTTTCATTCATGCAACAGGTCAGCTCTGGAACTGTCTCCCTCTGTCTGTATTTCCTCCTGCCTATGATCTCCAGTCTTTCAAACGCAGTGTGTCCAGGCATCTCAAAATGATCGGATCTTGAATTTGGCTCTCTATTGTATTTTGTTTTTCTCTTGGAGGGAACTGTTACTGCGGGCTCATGGCCTTTGGTTCCTTCTTCCTCGCATTAAAAAAAAAAAAAAAAAAAAAAAAAAAAAAAATCCATGGCTGGGGCAGGGAACAGTGGAATGGCATGAATTTCATTAACACAGACTTTACTGAACATCAGTTAGACCCACCGACATGTAATAAAAATCACTCTCTAATGCCATCACACCAGTCCTGAAAGAGACAGCCCTAGCATGTTGTCAATACCAGTAGTAGGTATTAGAGGCGAAGTGATGACATGCGAAAGTGTGTGGCACAGAGAACGATAGCAGGACCTCAGGGAATAGAGTGTCACGTCTGCGACTGGAGTAGGATACGTAAAAAAGTAAAAGAATACTAACAGGTATATTCATGTATGGAAAACTCTCTGAGATCAAAGCCTTTGAATCCCTTCCCTACGAACGATTTTCTCCAAGTTGAATTCCGCCAATGCGCCAAGAACAATAAGCTTATGAAATCACATTACTGAAGAGAATATGATAAATATGTCTCGCTATTACGAAGAGTATTTACACTGACTGATGTTGAGAGAGAGAGAGAGAGAGAGAGAGAGAGAGAGAGAGAGACAGACAGACAGAGACAGAGACAGAGACAGACAGAGAGACAGACAGACAGACAGACAGACACAGAGGGAAAGCGGGAGGGGGGTAATAGATACGCTTAGGTGGATTAAGACAGCATAAGATAAACAGAGCATAGACTGAGTTCTGGACTGCCAGAAGAGATGAATGGATGGCTAGCTGGATATTAAGGCAGAGATAACTAGATGTACAGGTAGAGAGATAAGTAGGCCGAGATGGATATGTAAACAATAGCTACTTATTTATATACCGCACTAACATTCATCCACCATCCCTTTTTTTTTCTAATGCAGTCTGTTCTTGCCATCATTACCCATCCCATAGTGTTTGCTGATGATGCTTAACCCTGGTCTGTCTGGCCAAGCGGGCCCGTCGAACGCAGGTAAACATTTTTTTTTATGTACTGTACTGTACTATTCAAGTATAGTTCAGTACATACACAATATAGGGACCCCCCTCCCCCCCCCGTGTTAAACAACACCTCAGCGGGGTCTGACTAAGGTCCTTCCTACCATAAGGTGTGGGAAAATATGATGAAGTTAGTCTCCCAGAAGGACGCCGCAGGTGCTCCACCCAGGGTGCACAGCACCGCCATGTGCAGCTTCCCTGTCAGCGCAGCCCCATACTGGTAATAGATTGCTACTCTTAAGCATCCTTATAACCCACCATAGACAGAGTAATAGATGGATGGAAGGATGACTAGATGACTGGATACATACATGGAAAAATTATTAGGTAGATAGATAAATGTGTAGACAGATATATGAACAAATGTATGGAGAATGATAAATAGAAAAATATAGATAGATAACATTTTTTTTTATCCGCCCGATTCTGAGCATATACTTCACAATCACTTCCCAGGGCCCAGTAATCCTCCTACATACCATACAACTTCACAGGTCACCACTTCGGTGTTAACACCCACTGTTCATATTGAATTCATTCTAGGTCCGTCTCATGCAGGACTGGTGAATTGGTATTAGCGGGGATGTCTTTACGAAATGTCGGAGAGTCTTCTGCGAGATCGGTAAAGTCTGCTTTATGAAATTCAAATCCTTAAACTGTTCTTTAACCTAGCCGGGATTAGAACCTCGGTCCATTTGGACCTCAGGCCATGTCTCTACCAATTCAGCCACAGCCTCTCCCTAATAGACACATAGTCATTGCATGCCCATCACACAGCACGATCATCAAGTTTCATTTATTTTCTTCTGTTTGGGAGAAATTGTGATCAGAAAGGGCAATAAAGTGAGTATGGGGAGAGGCATAATTTACTAACGTCAACATCATCACCATCATCTTCGCTGTGTATGCTAAAATTTATGTGAAGGTGAAATATATATATATATATATATATATATATATATATATATATATATATAAAAGAACAGTAGAAAAAATTCCATTTATTGACAGAAAAGAATTAATGAAACATTGTTCATAATCCTGCATTATGCAATATTATGAACAAGGAATACTTCATAATGTGATCACATATCTCTAAAACTTATCTACCACTGCACCTTTAATGTTAATCACTATAAGGGCCTCTTGAATATTTTATTCTCGCTGTCACTACAACATTTCATTCAGTTCAAGAAAGAACATTTTCGTAACCAACTCCTTAACTCCATTATTATAAGAGCTGTCCCTTCAACTCAATACTTTCGTCTGATGGTAGCCAGATTAAAACTGCAATAGATACCATCGGACTGAAGGGGTTAATCTGGGCTACTTGATCCCTAAGCCATAATGGAACCTCATAATTTTGGAGTATGACAACACATTCGTCGTTAATGTCAATCACAGGCAAGTTACAGTAATTACACAAGAAAAGCAAACAGTATTCGTTAAAAATCTCATAGGCTGTCTTGGTTGATCTGATTCAATTACGAGAGACTTCTCCTGCTGGAGAAGCTGCATATAGCCTTCATTAACTCCTTCACTTTTAGGATGTTCTCCCAAGCTTAAATTTATTGTCTGATAATAAAAAGAATAATTTGTAGATTACGTCCTCGGGCTAAGAGGGTTAATATCAATCTGATAAAAATTAAACACGGTAAGAAGAGCGCTAGAATCTTGGGAAAAAAAAAAAAATAAAGTGCTCTCCTCAGCTCACTTGAATCGTGTGGTAGTCGTAAAGTTAACCTATAGATTGCATTTTCGGCCTCAAAGTGTTAATGTAAAAAAAAAAAAATGTAGGTTAATCGCGGCGTTAAAAGGACTGAATACCCGTAATAAAGATGGATTCGTATCATAAATTTTCCAGGCTGGATTCTGAAGGCGTATGCAAACACTTGAGTGAAATATAGGTAGGTGACCAACAAGATGTATTAACATAAAAAGTCTCAGCGTTCATTAAGCCCGGCCATTAAAGTCTACCCAGCCAACCCTCACTGCCACCCACCTTCACACTAAATTCTACTCGGATGACACTCATAGATTTTCATGCCCTTTAGCAACATGTAATATGGTTTATTCTGGATTTTTTCCTAACTCATTCAGCTCTCAAACACTTTACAGCCAAACCAGAGAGCGTAAAAAAAATAAAAATAAAAAATAAAAATGCAGTTCATTTTAACTTTACCAAAAATTGCCGTTTCTCCATCTCGAATGCTGAACTGTAACAACAGTTTAACATTAGCACATGATGCACCGCACGAAATGCAGTGGGATGTATGTGGAGCCGTAGCATTACCTTTATTACCAGTGAGCTACGCGAAATAACCTAGAACAGAAGGAAAATCTGGGTCTCCTTAAGGTGAAAGAACTTCAGTTAAGATCTTTTACGAATGCGTGCAGAAGCTGACTCGTGTAGTTAGGCTTCTTGGTTGTAATTAACTATAGTCGCTGCGCACGACTCTGAGGTTGTCATAATCGTACCATGGCAACCTATCATTCAAAAGTGCGTCCGATTTCGTATCATATTATACAAGAATCCTAATATGTTATGCACGAGTATTATTATACACGCACATATTATACACAAATCTTATTATGCACGAATATACTATACACGAATATTATTATACACGCACATTTTATACGCGAATCACATGCGTCTCATATACACGAAATCAGACGCACTTTTGAATGGTAGGTTGCCAGGGCAGGACCTCAGAGTCGCGCGCAGCGACTATACCACAAGAGTCTATGTGTGGGTATAAAGCACCCCGGCCACTTTAATCATCCCGATACCCATCATTCACAAACACCACGATAAATTACACCCCTTAGATGAAGTCAAGGCGACATTCACTTAGGTAGTAGGAAGTGCGACATCAACAGCCATATTCCAAGTGGCATAGGAGGCTTTGTAGCTCCTCTTCCAGGTCGATTTATTTTGTGCATTACATATTAAGTTACTATGTTATTTATATCGTGCTATGTTATTTATATCTCTTGAACGTGGAGCAAATTTGCATCAGTACCCTACAAGAGGATTTTGAGGTGTAAGTTGCAGAATACATTGCTAGCTGCAGAATTCATTGCTGCGGAAGGGGGGTTGCGAAATCTCAAAACCACTTAGAAAACGGCACCTAATTTCTCTAGTGGCCTGGAGTCAGGCAGTCATAGAGGGCTATTATGGTAGTCAGGTGTGTGTGTGTGTGTGTGTGTGTGTGTGTGTGTGTGTGTGTGTGTGTGAGAGAGAGAGAGAGAGAGAGAGAGAGAGAGAGAGAGAGAAATGAGACTGGACTGAGAGTGTATTACAATACCTCGAATATGGGGATAATATCTATGACGACGAGGAGAATGATAACAATTATGGTTGATGTACATATAAATCAGATAATTATTTACAGAAACTCCTGCAGATTTGTTTTACCTTTAATAACTGATAGATCCTTTATATCTTCCTTAAATAATGAAAATGTTGTTTAATGATTATGCTGTGGAAGTAGAAAGTGATGATGATGATGATGATGATGACAACGACAGCAACGATGACTATGATGATAAATCTGAGTGGAATGCAAAGCGAAGTCTGAGCTGCATTGTGGCCTGGGATACATCACACGAGTATACGATGTCATATATTAATGGCTGTGAACGACCCTGTCTGCCTGGGCGTCTTTGACACAAGTCATAATTAAGAGTTAATCCAGCACCAGGAGATATTTGATCTGCTATTCTGGGTTTGCATGAAGGAAGACTGAAGTGGCAAGGTGGAGGAGTACAGTCAAGGACAAATATTCGCCCAAATGTCACTGCGTGTACTTTACACAAACTAAGGACATATCGTCATATCAGATAATCAACTTTGGACAAACCAAGAAAACCAAGCTTTTGTCAGCATGAAAATATTGGCCAACAGAGAAAACTGACGAGAACAAGAGCTACAGCATAAGAATTTTTGTGAGCGACTGTACATGAGACAGTTTGGCATGTCGTTGAATTAAAAGGTCTAAAGATCTATAGGCCTTGACAAGCCTTCATGCTTCTGTTCCATGTTCCATCCCACACTTTAGACGCGGGCGAGACCCAATCCCTCTCTTCTAGGTTCCATCCCACCTTTTAGGCCTTGGCGTGATCTAATCCTACTCTTCTGGGTGCAGTATTGTGTCGTCTCATGTATTTTCACACATTTGTCCTTGTTCCTTTGATGACTTGTACAGACTCTCAGTCACAGTTGCTTCAGTAACTGAACTGAATAGAGTATGATTAGTTAATTTACTGGTATAAAAAGCAAGTCACCTCTTTAGAACCGAAGGGCTGTGAGGCCTGTGAATTTGTGTAACTAAGCAACTCTTTTTCTTAATCTATACACACACACACACACACACACACACACACACACACACACACACACACACACACACACACACACACACACACACACACAGCTAATATGGGTATCCAACGTCAGATATAACCATACAGCGTTACACACACAACGATAACCCTTAAACGTGGGGCCAGACGGACTCTACTGGTGTAATGGATTCAGTCACCCCACACCTCGCCATTATCCTGTCCACACAAATGTCCGCGGCAACCATCCACCCACAGAGATGACCGAGTGATAATGAACATGACTCTGTCGTGGCATTGTTGGATTAGGAACTTATATACACCTGACACGGTCGTCTTATTAAAACTGAGCAGAAGATGTAAGCAAGCTCTCTAATATTCGACGGTCATTTATGGAACACCTGTAATGTTATATAGATCAGGCAGCATTCTGCAATACAGAGTTAAGTCAGCACCGATACGTAAATGTCAGCCATGTCCCATATTATTACAGGCTCCAGAAATTATCTTCAAAACTTAAGGTTCGTCACACCTTCCTCACTTTTATTATTATGGACATCTGTGTCCACCCAAGAGAGAGGTGAGCAGGTGACTGTGTATTCTTTTATCACCGTTTTCACTTCTCTTTCATATGACCTATCACGTCATAAAAACACCCCACCAGCACCATAACATCAGATCTGAATGTGTTATCCATTGCGTATCACAAAAGAACTAATTAGTTTTAGTACCTATGCCTGTATGCCGGGTGAGGTGTGGGGGCTGCGAGGGATCAGCCTCTGTTGTTGTGTCGTGGGTAGATTAGTGGACCTCACAACGAACTTCGTAGACGTCCAGATTCCAGTGAATAAAGTATGATTGAACTGGACTCTGAGTTCTCTCATGCCATCCGCCGTAAACCAGGGTGGTCGAGGAGTGGCCTTCCTCCTCCCAAGTGAAGTGCTTCGGTCCTTCAGTAAACCAATACAGGACTGACCCTGACATAATGCTGCTTTGGGTGACTTATCATTTGTAACGGGAATATCCACTCAGAGAGACAGTCAACGACTCCTCCTCAGCTGGCCGAAGGTACAGTTGGCCAAGAAGAAAGTGCAACCAAATATGCTTGTGTGTGGCGATATCTGGCAGCTGCTCCGTAGTAAACACTCGTATTTTTTCAATGGATTACTCAGAATCTACAGCCTTTGTAAGGATGCACGTGATTGGCTGACGCGTTCAGTATCGGAACAAATGTTTTGTCCCTTATTTACTTCTGAATATTAACTACGTGGCAAGAAGTAATGCATACAGGTGATGTCTATGTACTAAATAAGGAAGCTGTAATTACAGTTACAGCAACAATAACACGTAGCAATGAGTACCGATTAACTTATGGTATTGTGTTAGCATTGAGAATGGTGTTTCAGGGGTTAGTTTCGAGTGATTTTGACCTTTGAAGAAGCGGAACCTGGCCGAGGCACATTGTCTAATTGGTATCAGTATCTATCGAGATGCAAGGTTTCCTTACGAAATGGGCTAATATGAGACGTTAGGTAATTACACACGCTCTGAAAATTAGTGTAATATATAAGTGATATAAGATTGGCCATTCCAGTTCAACATCACTAGCAATGCATATTTTGTAAATCGTTTATGTAAGTCTTATAATATTCCATCAGTACGATGTCATTTATAATTACTTCATTTTGGTTACAGAGTTAAATTTAAATAAGAGAGAATAATTGCCTGCTCAGCTATAGGACCTACCTTAACTATTCCCCCTAGTATCATGATTCATAACCGAATACTTGATGCAGTTTAACTACTTCATTGCAGAGTGATATTGACAGCAGCGAGTGTCCACACTATGAATCTGGTAGCACGCTACTTGTAGTGCTCCCCCCGTGAGTAGGGGTCTCAACCTCGGATAAATTACCCCCAGCGCAGTCATTGCAATCATTCTGCATTTAAACACTTTTATCGTTATATTTACGCTAGGTCCATTGTCTACATAAACGGATGTATTGTTTGTGTATGCTATGGCCAACGATCCAAACGTATTTGGAATATAAAAAACAGCTTAGGTAGGCTGCAATGTTCTAGTAGGTCAACCAGGGATCAAACTCGCTACCCTAAACCCGCAGCCATTCACCCTTCCTCCATTTCCCCATGTCAGTGCACCTCGCCGCATCACCATCAGTTCGAAAACAGATATAACCTGACTACCTTGCATATTGTGATGTTCGTGTAGAAACTATAAACACCTATTAAATGTTAGGATTTCGATATGATTCAGTGTCGTTTGCTTTAATTTCATAGGATGTCTACTATGAGGAGATTGCTCCAGTCGAATTGGAGGGACCTAAAAGCCATGCTCGGCATACCTCTTCACACCACACGTTGTTCCCATGAATCCTTCCTCCCTGCTCATCTCACTATGGTGTGGAATGGAGGGATACCTTTAACAATCATATATCCTCATGCCTGTCATTGCACCCATATGTATTGCTGCCGGGCATCAGTGTTGTTTTATTTTATTTTATTTTTGTCAACCATCACTTATTTCTATGTAGTTCACGATACTGTAACTATTTTATGAAAAGGAGGGTGGGAATATCTAGGTAAGAAAACTGTGAAAGACGAAACAGAGACGACGGAAAATTTTCGGCATTTAACCTTACATTATACCGACACATATTTGCTGCGTACTGTTAATTATACGAGGCTAGCTAAACTGATATCGTCAGATAGGAGTTTGGGCTTAGTAATACTGTGACCGAGAATGTCTGAGAGCTACATCAGACACTAACACGTTCACCAAGATGTATAAATGTTGCTAATGAGTAATATACCTACACTTTCATTAGGCACAGTGAAGGTTAATACTGTATTTTCCTTTGACCAGTGATACTCTAAGATATTATCAGTCACAGGGAAGTGTGTATCGGGGCTCCAACACGTTCTCGTAATTCACTGTGTAGCCATGCGCTCAAAAATCAAACCACTGCTTTACATTTATTTGTATTTATACACATTCTCTTCATGCCTTTAATGCACAAGTTTTATATTTCCACCCTCTACATATTATCCCACTGTAAATAAATATATTTAAGTTTTACTTACTAACATTAGTAGGGAAACAGAAATATCAACATGCATGAGTTATTAAATGTGCTCCATAAAAGGCATGACAAGGAAGTGTTGCAAGAAGCAATATTACTGGACAGTTCAGTACTTTGTCCAACCACAAGTCTTCACGATTACACTGTAGAGGCGCTCTTTGTCGGAAGCCACGTGGTTGTGAATTCCCTCTCAAGACTAGCCACTCCGATGCCATGTGTTGTATAAGTTGCTCTGGCGTTCTTTCCTGTGCTGGCTCCCACGTATTCGCAATGTTAGCCCGCAATTTTCTGTAGGATTCAGGTCAGGGCTGTTGCTAGGCCAGAGTAGATCAACGTGGCGCTGTTCGTCAAACCACCGTTTCACTACCCTAGCTGTGTGAACAGGGCTGTTATCCTGTATGAAGATAATGGTCTCTGGATATGGGAGGGCGTAGGAGCGGACAGGGGGCATCATCACTTCCTCAAGGATCTCCGAATACTTACCTGGAGTGAACCTATCCTCTGTCTGTGTGACCTGTCCAACCCCCTACAGAAAAATCCATCCCCGCACGTTGGAAGTCACATAACCGCAGCGAGCTACCTGGTAGATGTTCTCATAATATCTAGAAGACATGTTATATAATGCATAAAGACATGTTTTGGTTTTTATTTCGTATGTTCACACTTCTGTTGTATATAAATATATATATATATATATATATATATATATATATATAACTACTTCGCATTGTCTCTCCTTCAGCAATGAAGTTTCCCATAAGATGTGGAGGTGAATGTTTTCTCATCAGAGAAAACTACTCTCCCCCAGTGGTCCAAGCCTTCCTCCACATAACGCTGGGAAAATTGGAGCCGAAATTCCCGATGATGGTATGTTAATCTGGGTTTGATCGCTAGTGTTCGGTGGCGATAGCCCATTTCCTTCATCCTCTGTCGTATAGTCTCCGCAGGCACATCCAGCTGCAACTGTTCTCTAGCTGCCACAGCGTGGCTGAATGGATGGGTTTCAAAATACTCTCATACGCTGCTCCTCTTCAGCCGTGGTTTTTCCCACCCGTCCAGGTTTAGGGTGATCTCTCAGGTTGCCTTCCGCCTCCCACCTCTTGAGCCAGCGATATACAGTGGTGCGGTGAATGCCAAGTTCCTCTGCTATATTGCAGGTTGATAGGCCACTTTCTCTCATTCCCACTATCCTCCCTTGTAGGGCATGTTTGTCACCTTGACGTTGTTCTCTATTTGCTGCCATGACGCTCTATGAAGGTGTGGGTGAGATCCATGGATCCCTGATCACATAATTTTATGATGCGAGGCAATGAATGACACATCATGGCAGCACGCTCTTATTAATTCATCATTTGATTCAACCTCCCTATCTATTCAAGACCAACATACTTATGATAATTTAATTAATTACTTTCATTAATCAGTATTACTGACTCACACAATACAGATTGGATTTTATTCAATGGTTTTGATGCCTGGTAAAATACTTGCCTTTCACTGTTTAGACCATTATACGAAACCATTCTGCTACCGCTAGACTCTTCCTGTGTGCAATGATGCCAACTACTGTGATTATGAACTGATATTAAAGCACTTTTAGTTTCCGTAGTTTATCATCTCACATATTTGAATATAGTCCAGTCGTTACTGGTGAACGTGTTAGTGTCTGATGTAGCTCTCAGACATTCTCGGTCACAGTATTACTAAGCCCAAACTCCTATCTGACGATATCAGTTTAGCTAGCCTCGTATAATTAACAGTACGCAGCAAATATGTGTCGGTATAATGTAAGGTTAAATGCCGAAAATTTTCCGTCGTCTCTGTTTCGTCTTTCACAGTTTTCTTACCTAGATATTCCCACCCTCCTTTTCATAAAATAGTTACAGTATCGTGAACTACATAGAAATAAGTGATGGTTGACAAAAATAAAATAAAATAAAACAACACTGATGCCCGGCAGCAATACATATGGGTGCAATGACAGGCATGAGGATATATGATTGTTAAAGGTATCCCTCCATTCCACACCATAGTGAGATGAGCAGGGAGGAAGGATTCATGGGAACAACGTGTGGTGTGAAGAGGTATGCCGAGCATGGCTTTTAGGTCCCTCCAATTCGACTGGAGCAATCTCCTCATAGTAGACATCCTATGAAATTAAAGCAAACGACACTGAATCATATCGAAATCCTAACATTTAATAGGTGTTTATAGTTTCTACACGAACATCACAATATGCAAGGTAGTCAGGTTATATCTGTTTTCGAACTGATGGTGATGCGGCGAGGTGCACTGACATGGGGGAAATGGAGGAAGGGTGAATGGCTGCGGGTTTAGGGTAGCGAGTTTGATCCCTGGTTGACCTACTAGAACATTGCAGCCTACCTAAGCTGTTTTTTATATTCCAAATACGTTTGGATCGTTGGCCATAGCATACACAAACAATACATCCGTTTATGTAGACAATGGACCTAGCGTAAATATAACGATAAAAGTGTTTAAATGCAGAATGATTGCAATGACTGCGCTGGGGGTAATTTATCCGAGGTTGAGACCCCTACTCACGGGGGGAGCACTACAAGTAGCGTGCTACCAGATTCATAGTGTGGACACTCGCTGCTGTCAATATCACTCTGCAATGAAGTAGTTAAACTGCATCAAGTTTTCGGTTATGAATCATGATACTAGGGGGAATAGTTAAGGTAGGTCCTATAGCTGAGCAGGCAATTATTCTCTCTTATTTAAATTTAACTCTGTAACCAAAATGAAGTAATTATAAATGACATCGTACTGATGGAATATTATAAGACTTACATAAACGATTTACAAAATATGCATTGCTAGTGATGTTGAACTGGAATGGCCAATCTTATATCACTTATATATTACACTAATTTTCAGAGCGTGTGTAATTACCTAACGTCTCATATTAGCCCATTTCGTAAGGAAACCTTGCATCTCGATAGATACTGATACCAATTAGACAATGTGCCTCGGCCAGGTTCCGCTTCTTCAAAGGTCAAAATCACTCGAAACTAACCCCTGAAACACCATTCTCAATGCTAACACAATACCATAAGTTAATCGGTACTCATTGCTACGTGTTATTGTTGCTGTAACTGTAATTACAGCTTCCTTATTTAGTACATAGACATCATCTGTATGCATTACTTCTTGCCACGTAGTTAATATTCAGAAGTAAATAAGGGACAAAACATTTGTTTCGATACTGAACGCTTCAGCCAATCACATGCATCCTTACAAAGGCTGTAGATTCTAAGTAATCCATTGAAAAAATACGAGTGTTTACTACGGAGCAGCTGCCAGATATCGCCACTCACCAGCATATTTGGTTGCACTTTCTTCTTGGCCAACTGTACAACTGTACGAAAAGTATCGTTACTCGGTGGTCCGATAGATACGTAACGAACACTACGATGGCTGTTGTTTCCGAAAGGTTGATACATTCATATCGACGCATTTATTACCTCAAACACAGAAATGCCTCTTGTATACCATGCATAGCCAACATTGTTGGATATGCAGGGGTACCAACAGTTTCCTAGCCCCCTGCCTGTTTTTTCCTAAACCATCGTCGTTTGTCATATTGTTTAGCACAACGTTGTAACGATACTTTTTTGTACAGTTGTGCAGGTTGGACCCATTTGTGCATTCAGAGCTGCAAATGTGCATTAATTTTCAGTGTACTCGGCGCCATCGATATGAAGGCAGGTGTGACATGGCAGATTACAGCCCAGATGACGTGTTAGTGACAATGCTCATGCGAGTGCATAAATCAACATAGATAGAGATCGTATATATATGGATCTGAGCTTATACACAAGGTATTCAAATTAACATCATTTTTACCTGTTATCATAGATAGTTAAATGTTTTGCAGTTATCGCATTAGTTCTAGTCTGGATGTCAAGTGTATACAGGCTATATGCTTGATAACAAAAGTATGTACAAATAATCCCATAAACAGCTGTATCTTAGGGGAGTTTATACCTCCATGCCCAGTTAATTAGCTATGCGATCGTCGGCGTGGCTGGCTGGGTCATGCCCAGATACCGTTGTAACAGTGCCAAGAGTCAGAATGAAGGGTGAGAGGAAGAACGATTGAAAGAGGAGGGAAGAGGTGTTTGTGAAAGGAGGAAGAAGTGGCGAGATAAGAAAAATGCTAGTGAGAGGAGTACAATGCTATAGAAAGGAACAGAGTTGCTGGTGAGAGGATAAAAGAGTGATAGGAGGGAGAAGAGCTGTAGATGAGTGGAGGAAAGAAAGATAGAAGGGAGAGGTGGCGTTGGTGAGAGGAGGAAAGAATGGTAGAAGGGAGAAGAACTGTTGGTGAGAAAAGGAAAGAACGATAGAAGGGAGGGGAGGTGTTGGTGAAGGGAGGAAAGAGCGATATAAGGGAATCTTGGTGTTAATGAAAGGAGGAAAGAGCAATAGAATGATGAAGAGGTGTTGGTGAGAGGAGGAAGGAATGATGAGACGAGGAAAGAAGTCATGGTAAAGGAAGCCGCGTTCTCAGTTTATTTCCACATGGAGTAGGTTAATATACTTGTGTTAGGCGCCTCGGTGGCATGGTTTATAGAGATCTCGTGTCGGAGGAGAACATGAGTTAACCCGCCATGAATCGAATCTGGAAGTTGGCCGGAGGATTTTCTGTCCTCTAGAACACTGCCAAGGATGTAAGGTGGTTTCCTGCCGCTTAAATTATCTGGACTATGGTAACCTTGCCTTCTAAGCCGCAAAAATGGATAATATAAGGTTTACTATTACCATTTTTTGTAATTGCGTATGTTGGTTTAGAGAAATGTGTCAGTACCAAAGACATAAATAACGTACTACTGAACATGAAGGTGTCAAGTCCAAACATATAAGTAAAAATGAGTTACAAGGAAGTTGTCAGTATTTATCTTGACTAGACTTTGACTTTTGACCCCTAATAACAATTTCTAGACACAGATCCACATACTTTGCACACAGTTGGTAACTCTTCAGACAGGTTTGGAGCAATACCTATAACTAGCTAATCTGGTCTAATTATCTCCGCTTGATCACATTACCTCCTATACTGAATGTGATCCTAGACCTGTTTTGCCGCTCAGAACATGTCGATGTAATTTGT
>NC_136966.1:6171784-6244284 GCF_032717465.1 Coenobita brevimanus
AGGGGGGGGAGGGGTAATAGTATAGTTAACTGTTATGGACACTAATTTACTTCTAAAAAATTCGTTGGACTCTTTTATAAGTATGACCCAGGTTTCCTTTTGGACCAGTGGACTAGACACGACCTCCAAGTGAAGCCACTTTTTACACCCCCATTCATTTTTGTACAGTCATTCACTCAGTATGTGTCGTTCATCTCAGCCCTTAACTCCAGTCGTCAACACATAACCCTTTCAGTTCCATGGAATATTATAAAAATCTTGGCTTGCAACTTCCTGATGTTTTAATTCACCTTTAACATTTTTTTTTTAAATTCTTTTTCCTACCCAAGACTCGTCGATATAGCCTTCAGTAACGTCTGCTACTATAGGTAATTTCCAGACTGAATACAGTAATTTATATACTAGTTGCCGGAATAAATTAAGAAGTACGTCGGACTATTCTATTCTAATCTCTGGTACTGAAAACGTCACTGAAGTGTTGCATGAAACACCTCCAGTTCGAAAAAGTCTCTCACAAGATGGGTACATTTGTCCGATGGTAACAATAATGGAATATAAAATAGATCATCAGAATGAAAGAGTTAATAATCTTTGCTTTTCACTCATTCCTTCTAATTCTTTTCTAGCAAGTTTCATTTTATTCGACAACCTCTTCAATGTTATAGTCTTTTTTTTTTTTCCTTTTTTTCAGCCTTCCCGATTTCTTGTCCCCAAACATTCTCTCCGTTACTCAGTTTTCATGCTTCTCTCTGACTATCTTATTTTTATCGTTCTTTTTCTTTCATCCTCCACACCCCAACTTAGGAGCAAATAAGGCTAGGGATGACTGTGACGACGATGAAATTGCTGATTGTGATTATGATAATGGTGATAATGACGATGCTGATATTGTTGATGATTCTCTTACCCTTCTCAACTCTTTTTCACTAACCTGTCTCCCCAGCCTCATTTTAATATGTTAAGGATGATGGTTCTCTTGCACAGTCACCCCCACGCTCCAATTTCCCTTTCTCCATAGTCTCGTGACCCATCAGCCTTGCGTATCAGTCTGCCTCTCAGCCACTTGTGACTGGAAACCTCTCCTCCCGTCTCCGAGCCCCCTCTTTCTCTCTCCTCCTTTCTCCCTACTTTTCCTTTCCCATCCCCTTCCCCCTACTCTTCTGTCTTCCTTCTCCGTTCCCTTCTCTCCCCTTCTATCCCCATTAGCCCCTTTCCTTCCGTTTTAATGAGTGCCAGCTTCATTAATGATCCTGCCCTACCTCTCCCTCTCTCTCTTCCTTTCTAACTCCCTTCTCATTCTTTTCTTTATTCCTTGTTTTTTCTTTCGCCTTCCTGTCTCCTCTCCCTTTCTCGTTTTCTCTCCTTCTCCCGTTCTCCTTGCCCCTCCCTCGCCCCTACTCTCCTTTCCCTGTGTCGATCCCGTCCCTTTCTCTCAATTTTCCCTGTTTCTACCCTGTCCCTTTCTCTCACTTTCCCTGTTTTGAGCCCGTCCCTTTGTCTCACTATTCTTCCTTCGATCCCCTCCCTTTCTCTCACTTTCCCTTTTTCCATCCCGTTCCCTTTTCTCATTTTATATGTTTCTATCCAGTTCCTTTCTCTCACTTTATCTGTTTCGATACCGTCCCTTCCTTTCACTTTCCTTGTTTTAATCCTGTCCCTTTCTTTCACTTTCCCTGTTTCGATCCCGTTCTTTTGAGCGCGTCCACCCGTGTGCTGGAACAACTTCTGGCAACATGTACACAACACAATGACAAACAAGTTACAAACATGCTCGGAACAGTAGTGTCCAAATCATGTTGGCAACATCATGAAAAAGTCTTAGCTGTCAGTATGGACACTTTTATCTCATCATCTCTGCTGCCAGCAAATTCGAAACTCCACTGAAAGATGTCTGAAACATCTCTCCAAATACTGATGCATTCATGTATCCAAACATGTTGCCAACTATGTTGTCAACACCTGTTCGAAGGCATGTGTGGACGTGCACTTAGTCTTACTTTCCCCTGTTTCGATGCCGTCCCTTTCTCTCACGTTATCTGTGTCGATCTCGTCCCTCAGCTTCACTTTCCCTGTTTAGACCCCGTCCATTTGTCTCACTTTCCCCTTTTCGATCCCGTCCCTTTCTCTCACTTTCCCTCGTTTCCTTCTCCCTTTCTATGTCCACCTCCGTTCCCATCCTCTCTTCCTCGCTTCCGGCCTCGATCACTCTCTCTCACACCCTCACTTCCCTCCATTCTTTTCTTGGTCAAGTCTGGTCTTCTCTCTCTTTTTTTCCTTAATTCCCTTGTCTCTTTGTTTCCCCTTTTCTTTCCCTTTCTCCCTTCCTCTGTCCCTCCCTCTTCCTTTCTCTTTGTTCTTCCCTCCTTTCCTCCATCTTCCGATTCCGTCCTCCCTTCTCTCTCTCTCTCTCTCTCTCTCTCTCTCTCCTAGTCTGTTTTCTTCCCTGTCTTCCACCCATGCCTCTCTCCTTTCTTTTCTTTTAAGTCATTCTTCTTCCCTCCCTCGCTATCGCTCCCTCTCTTCCTCTGTGTTTCTCATGAAGTTCCCCCTTCCTGTTTGTGTATCATTCATTTCCCTTCTCTCCCTTCATCCCCTTCTCGCTCCCAATCTGTATATTTTCCTCCCTTTCTATTAGATTTTCTCACTTCTCCCTGTCTCTCCCTATACCTCTCTCTCTCCCTCAATGCTTCTCATTTTTCATACCCTTCCTGTCTGTCAATTGATCATTTTCCCTCTCTCTTCACCCTCCCTCCCTTCCTTCATGGCTTTCTCCCTCAACAAGAGACCCTCACATTCCATCCCTTCCACATACTCATACCTCACCAGCATACCCCCCATGCTCTCTGCCCTATGCTCTCTTGACCGTGTTTTAGTTGGCTTAGGAGGCATCGTAGGACCTCATCTTCAGAGACTAATTTATCCGTTTATATTCTTATTAATTTTTTGACTTGTACAGTTAATATTCTTTCCAATATTAAATTGTACATAGCTCTCTGGTTCTTATTTTGGTCACACAGAAGCTTCGCAACATTTCATCCTTTTTTTTTTTTTTCTTTTTTTGCCTGCTGTTGTGTCAACGACAAGATATAAAGCCGAGAAAGACGTACTACGAATTCTCCTGAATCACTTAGAGTATAACTCCTCATCTTATACACAGAGGCCTACATGCGGTCTGGTGGTCTAGTGTTTTAAGGTGCATGTCGGGGTATAGCTAATGTGTTCTTCGTGTATCGCTATCCTGTTCTCAAAGTCCTGTCATCAGAGAATATGTAATTTCGTTCACAGTAAGATCGAATCACCTTGAAAACATCGTAAGGATTGTGTGGTCTTTGTATTTGTCATCATCGTCATCATCATCATCATCATCATCATCGTCATCCTAACAAGTAATACCAGTGGTGGAGGATGGTACCAGAGATGGGACCAGGAAATTATAAAACTATAAACAGAATATCCAGTGACACAGGTTATACATCAGAGTACTCATCCCTGAAGGCTTGGAGATTCTGAACTCCACTTCACGGACCTAAAGACTCACTACGAAGAACGAGCTTCATAATTCCCGTGAGACAGAGACCATTCTGTTGTCTGCCGCATCCACTCATATACATGTAATTTTTAGTAACTTTTAGTAACTTTTCGGGTCCTTTACCGCAACACACTCCTCTTAATCCCCCCCCACACACACACACACACCGGCATGCAAATCAAGTTACACATTTCTCCACACACCAGAGACTGTAGAGAAGGGGCACGCATGCAACGCACATTAATTGACACATTAATCCCAACAACCATGACAGGGTCATATTTCTTTGAAGTGTCCGTCACGCCCCTTCAAGAGTTCCTCTTAAAGTAGATGAGGGTTGGCAGTTCCTGAGGCTGGGGGAAGGGGAGGGAGCGGGAGAATGGAGTAATGGGAGGAAAAGAGGAAGGGTGAGGGAACTATACTTGGGGTGAAAAAGGAAAGAGGGAGGGCGAGGGGAGGGTTAGAGTGGGGAGGAGTGCGAAGGAAGGATGGAGAGAAGGGAAAGGAAAGAGTGGGAAAGGGGAGGGTAAGAGGGAGATTGGACATGTGGGGAGGGAGGGAAGTGGGAGAGGATAAGTGGAAAGAGGAAGGAAAATGTGAGGGTACAAGTAAGAATGGAGAAGGATGAGGAGATAATGGGTGAATTGGGAATGTAGGAGAGGGAGCTGAGGGGACGAGTAAGGTGAAGGGAAGAGGAGGAATGGGAAGGGAGGAGAATGAGGTGGTAAGGAGATGCCTGGGGAATGGAGTATGGGAGGTGAGGAGGGATCGGATTCTAAAAAGAGAGAGGAGTAGGAAAGGAAAGTGCTGTAAGGAAGGGGCTGATGGGACGCAGAGGGAGAGAGGAAGAGGAAGTGGAAAATGAAACGACGAGAGGGGAGGCTCCTGTGTGACTCACCTGTTTGAAGAGGTGGTAGCGTGAGGGGTGGGTGAAGAGGGGAGATATGGAACAGCCGATTGAAATAGGATAAGGGGAATGGTGGGTTAATGGACGAACGGGAGGTGGTGAGTTATTCGTTTTAGTGCGATAATTTCCGATTTATTTTATGCTTACTATTGCCGGACACCTCTTGTACCAGTGTTTTTAATGAATCTGATTTAATGTATGCACTCGACAATTTGTTCCCTGTAGCTGTGCATTCCTCCTTTATGCAAAACGTGATGCCACACATCTTGACATGTCACTGTACGGGCGCTAATACCCGCCGTCTGTAATGAATACATGTTAGGATTGTTTCATTCAGGACTGATGTGGACACAGGGTAGAGACTCAAACAGTGTGTTCATGCGCAGCTTACTCCTCCCCCAGAATATGACTCCTCCTACTTTCCATGCTGTCTACGTCACCTGGGCGACTCAGTCACCACCACCACTGTCATCACCAATACCATCTTAAATCAGTTCTCTATTACTTGAGGGAGAGAGAGAGAGAGAGAGAGAGAAAGTGAAACAACCGGAAATGTGGGTAACATAACTGGGATGTAATGACCATCTTAAATTGTCCCGGTTAAATGGTGCAGCAGAAGCCAACTTCTTGTGTATGGCAGTGTAAATGTATTCCTAAAGCTGATAATGCAAAAATGAGTAGAACCATCAGTTTCTGACCGACATTTAACACATCGCCCTTGGTAATGAAGCTGCTTCCACATTATGGAGGGCAATCATGAACGGTAAAAAAGTCAGACATATTCTGCCTTCATCAGAAACTTCACTAATTATCATCAGAATTTGGAAGCTGTTGCCGTACACGTAAGGAAATATTTTATGCCTAGATGGTGAATAAAAAAAAAAAAGAATAAGGGAAAGAGAAACGAAACACTATAAATGTTATGGGGTTACGTGCAGTCTGATTCAGAGAATAGTAATCTGAATGTTCTTACGAATAAATAAATTTCATACGTTGTATCCGAATAAATGTATGGAAGGTAATATGGTAAACTGCAGCAGGCACCTGAGAGGATGCCTAGACAACACAGTAACGCAGCAGGCACCTGGGAGGATGTTCAGACAGCACAGCGACGCAGCAGGCACCTGAGAGGATGTCCAGACAGCAGAGGAACCAGTAGGCACCTGAGAGGATGCCCAGACAGCACAGCAACGCAGCAAGCACCTGAGAGGATACCCAGACAGCAGAGACAGCACAGCAACGAAGCAGGCACTGACAGGATGTCCAGACAGTACATCGACGAAGCAGACACCTTAGAGGATGTCCAGACAGCACAGCGACGCCGCACCACAAATCTGACCTTGATTTATGACCTTGACCCTTGATCGAGCTTCGCCTAAATCGAGTCCCACCGTGTCATTACACACAATATATGTAACAGTTTTGATCGAAAGTGGGTCAGGCATTGTTCGTATACACACATACATAGATATATAACACACGTATGTACATATAATGTATATGCATAAATACATGCATACATACGTACATTAAAATACCAACGCCTTTGGCATCGCTAACACTGTGAAGAAAGATTTAGTAAAGGAAGAAGTGCGTCAGAGGAATGAAGACAGTGACTGGTGGGACACGTGTGGGTACATGTGTTTAAAAAAAAAAAAAAAAAAAAAACACCCTTTGTGATCAGTGTCTTGACGGCGACATTGATAGCTGGAGGTGAAACATCGCGAGAGGGACAAATGACGAATGTGAAATACGGAGAGGAATTATACTGGGCGAGCAATTAGCCTTTCTACTCTAGCTGGTGTACAGTATTTGTCATTTAATTCGGGCTGACGCCACAGGATTTTGATTAATTGACAGAAAAGCTAGCTACCAAAGACTTACAAATAAAATAACTCCAGTGATTTTTATTCTGCTATAGTTTGTTACGAGTTGAAATAATATTTTGTCTCACCCCATATAATTTTGTTTATCCAAGAGAAAGTCTGGCAGTCGGAGTTAAAAACAACTGATTAATATAGATGCTAAAAATAAAAAGAGGTTCTGTAATGTCTCATACGTCAATAAAGATACGATTCTGTTTACATATCCTACATCCCATCATTATTATCACTATCATGATTATCTCTCTCAGTGCCCAGTGACCGAGTCGGTAGAGAGGTACTCTACTGTCCCGGTGGACTGGGGTTCGAATCCTAGCCTTGGCAGGGAGCGGTGAAACGGTCTGAATTTCGCTATTATAAATTTTACTGATCTACGGACGACCTGCCGACATGGAAAATCAGCCCCGCTAATACGAATACTCAGGACCTGTATGAGACAGCCCTGCCATTTATTCACAGTGGGTTTTAGCGCATAAGTGGTGATATAATTCTAGGTGTATAATACGTAGGACGACTTCTGGACCTTCGGAAACGGGTCAAGCCACTGCCCAGTCAGATGTCTTTAAAAAAAAAAAAAAAAAAAAGCTCAAAGCTCCTTAGGAGGGTTTATAGCACCTCTTCGTAGGCATTTTTATTTTTATTTTTTTTTTTTTATTCATATTGCATTTAAATGTTCACATCATGTTATATACATATGATTTTTGTAAAGATGAAAGCTTACCTTATATTAATAACATACAAGAGGGTACTGAGGTATACTGTGAAGGTGGGGAAGTACTAAGGAAAGTCATAGTTCCTCATAAAATGGAAACTGGGAACTAAATAAAGGTCAGAAGTCATTGTAAGAGATCATAGCGATTTCGAAAAACCTCTTCCTTAGCGATTTAATCTGCTATTTCCTCGACAGTATATGCCTTTATATTAACAATGAAAATTAATTTGACCATAAAAGCAACATAGTGTAGATGATATACAAAACGGTTTAAGGTAGAGTATGCAAAATAATTCCCTAAGGAAGAGATCCAAGGAAGGCAGCAAAATCAGACAGAATGCGGACCCTACTGTGTTAGTTGACTGGTGCAGCACGCAAGCCTTGGAGGACAACATAGAGTTACTGATTTAACACCCTGTACGGCAGGACGTTACTTGAATATCTTACTCTATCACCAGACGGCTTAGCATAACTGGGGCAAACCCAAATTACAAAAACAAACGATGGTACAAAAACAGTTTCTGCGATTATACATGGAGAACTTCACAGCTGAAAGACTGAACGTCATATTCTCCTGCTGCGCCTTGAAATCTAATGGTTACTAAAAGAAAAAAAAAAACTTCATATTCTCTCTCTCTCTCTCTCTCTCTCTCTCTCTCTCTCTCACACACACACACACACACACACACACACACACACACACACACACATACACAAACTCGTGTCTGGTAGCTGTCTGGCGTTTGGAACCTCGTTAGAATTATGCCCCGTCTTACCAGTCAAGCCCTGTCAGATAAAATCCCTATGACTGTACCACGAGGGCAGATGGAGCGTGCGCGTGTGTATGTGGGTGAGTGTGTGTGCGTCTGTGTGTGTGTGTGTGTGTGTGGGTGTGTGTGTGTGTGTGTGAGAGAGAGAGAGAGAGAGAGAGAGAGAGAGAGAGAGTTCAGGTATGTATGCCAAGAGGGGTGAATGAAAGATTATTTTGATGGCCGTTCAGCTGATGCGCCTATGAATATCACACTACTTTCTTTTTTTTTGTAGGGGGGTTAATATATGCCTGACTTAATTCCAATGTATATATAAATTTGTCTTGTTTAAACTTATGTCCTGTCTAAGTATATGCTTATCTGGTTTCCGTTTTACTCCAACTGAAGTCTCTTTCTCAAACATGTACGTAAGTATTTACTGTATCTGTTTTACAAAATTTCATTATCAATATGTTGCTCTTATATCTAAATTCTAATGTAAATATATTTTTCTTTTCTAAACTCTTATTCATCTCTCTCTCCCATTATATATATATATATATATATATATATATATATATATATATATATATATATGAAGGACAGTGAAGCAGGGATTCAAGATGTTTTCTTAAAACCATCGTTGTTACCCAAAGTAATTATAGTACTCAATACATAGCATGTAATTAACATTTAATTTTCTACAAAAGATATAAAGAGAACAAACAAGTTTTGCCTACTTTTCGGTATTAAACAACGCCGCCTGAACCACCTGACACAACGTGTTTACTGTCGATCCCGCTGACTGACCGCGCCAATGAATCAAATGTACTCAAATGTACACAATTTAATTACCATGCATTTTGGCGGATACCTATATAGGAATGTGTCACCTTACTGGGGGTGTTTCGCCCCCCTAGATATCCTAAGTAGCAGAGGAAGCCTAACTGCGGGGCTTCGTCCCGCAGAGCCCCCAGTGATTACAACCTACGTAACAGCGTGCAACCGTAAATGTGAGCTACAGAAAACTTGCGCCAAAACAGTATCGTGCGTAAAGAGAGTTCGTTAATCATGGCATACGACCATGCGATGGCGAAGGTAGGTGCGATCATAAAGCAAGTCTTTATATACATCACACAGGAGACAACCATTAATATATGATTCATGTTAGTAAACCAGCGCTCGGCAATTAAATTAAATAACTTCATATTCATTATAATGTAAGATACGCACAGTATTACGTACAATAATGCAACGCAACCCCCTCTTTACGAACATTTAAAATAAAATTCGGGAGCCGAAGACTAATCGCCCGCCAGAATATCCTGTTGGCCAAAGCCAAGATTTAAGCCATATCTTGATACCCTGAAGGTTACATGTTGATAGCTCAAGCCGCTACTGAGATATAATGGTGCTAAAGGTTGGCGATAAAAACTAGTTGACCTTTGGCAACCTTTTATGTGGCCTTGACCTTAACCCCGAGTGCCTATTATCGAACTTGGCCAAGATTTTGGCCATATCTTGATACCCTGAATGTTTCATGTTGATAGCTCAAGCCGTCCATGAGATATAATGGGAACACACACACACACACACACACACACACACACACACACGGAGGCAGGCAAAAACATTATCGCTTCTCCTTCTAAAGGCGGGCGAAAACAAAGGATCCTATCAACACTTTATTCCAATACGGTAGGAAATTTTGGAAATACCACGTCACTGTCGTACATAATTTATATATACTGTACACACACACACGCACACACACACACACACACACACACACACACACACACACACACACACACACATATATATATATATATATATATATATATATATATATATATATATACTCGTATATATATCCAATAGGATCCCAGAGTTGCTGGGCGAGGCATTGTACTGGCAGGATACTAAGCGTACCGCCCTCCGCCTATCGGCTCATAGTCCCGAAGCTCACAGGTCTCTACCCGTGGGTTCCCTGCTTAATTAAGATTTGAAAATTCCCAGTTCTGTCCAACACTGGGGACACTGGGCTCCAATGGGGTATATATATATATATATATATATATATATATATATATATATATATATATATATATATATATATATATATATATATATATATATATTTATAGATAGACAGATGAGTCAGTAAGACAAATGCTTACTACTGGCACAATTTGCTAAGGGGGTTCTTCGACCACTACCTCCCCAGTCAAATTCATGTGTATGTACTTGTGTACCTTTGATAATAATTCTAGGTTTATGAAGATAATGACTGAAGTTTTAGATTCATGCCCTTTCCTTTTGCTTTTCATGCTACTTTTCTTGTGTATTCTCCATCTCTGCTTTCTCGCGTGTATAGTTCTCGTATACTGTCCTTGTCATTGTCATTCCAGTGCACCTTCTGATGTAAATTTTATTTTATTTCTCCATCTATCCTTCTTTTTCCACTCGTTTCATTCTCTCTTTCTTCCTCTCCTCTCTTTTTTCAGTTCCTATTTTCAATTTCCCCCCTGGGGGTAGGGTTTTTTTTTCAAGAATACTCCCCCAGCATCCCTGCTTGTCGTAAAAGGCGACTAAAAGGGTTGGCAGAGGGTTAGTGCCCCTCCCGGGAAAACAACTAACTAAAAAGACAGACAATAAGCCTCGGACAAGGACTGACCAAACGATGACGACCAAGGACCGGACAAAGGACATGGTAATCGGAACATGGAATATAAGGGGTGCGAATGATGAGGTGAAAGAGAGAGAGATTGTCCCAGTGCTTGAGGGTGCGAAAGTTGATGTATGCGGAATAACTGAAACTAAATGGAGAGGTGAGAGTGTGAGAGAATGGGAGTATGGATGGGGTATATGTGCAGGAGTAGGTGAGAATGAGAGGGCAAAAGAAGAAGTATGTATAGCTGTGAGTAAAAGATGGAAGAAAAGTATAAGAGAGCATGGATCAGTTGGGTCAAGGATTGTGTGGGTAAGATTGAAAGTTGGAATATAAATGTGGGCGATTGTGTGTGTGTATGCGCCAACGCAAGATCGTGCAAGCAGAGTGAGAGAAGAGTTCTGGAAAAATGTGGAAGTGTGCATGGAAAAGTTTGGAAGGCATGAGAGAGTGTTTTTGATTGGTGATATGAATGGTAAAGTAGGGAATGTGAAGGTGGATGGACTAGTTGGTGAGTGGGGTGTGCCTGCTGAGATAGATGAGAATGGCAGTGAGTTAGTGGACATTTGTGCTGGGAGGAGGTTGGTGATAGCCAATACCTTCTTCAGGCATAAAATGATCCACAGGTATACATGGCGAGTGATGAGAAGGGTGGGTGGTGAACTGAATGAAAGGAAGGCAATGATTGATTATGTGTGTGTGGATGAAAGGATTCGAAAATGTGTAATGGATCCAAGAGCTTATAGATGTTGGGGGAGTGGACTTTCTGACCACTACTTGGTGGTGGCCAGAATCAAGATCCAAATAAGATGGAGAAATAGAAGAAGGGAAGGACGGGAAGAAGGAGTATTTGTAAGGAGAGTGGAAAGGTTACAAGAGGATGAGAAAAAGGCAGAGTATAAGAGAGAAGCAGAGGAACGACTGGGCAAATATGAATTGGAGCAGATGGGGGACGTCGAACGTGTGTGTAGGATATTCACAGAAGAAATATGTGTAGCATGTGATGTGGTGTGTGAGATGAAGAGAAGACGGAGGGGGGGTGCAAGGAACAGCGTGTTGGAATGAAGAGGTGAGACAGGCTGTGGCACAAAAGAAGAAAGCATACAATGAATGGATGAGAAATAGGGGCGTGGAAGAAGTTGAGAGGTGGAAGAGAGAGTTATATGTAGAAAGGAAGAGAGGTGAAAAGATTAGTAAGAAAGAGTAAGAAGAGAGTGGATGAGGAATTTGGAAGGAATTTGAGCGTAGAGTGGAGGGACTGTAAGAAAATGTTTTGGAAAGAGGTGAAAAGAGTAAGACAGGGTGGAAGTGAAGTTAGCAGGGGAGTGAAAGATAATAATGGTAGATTACTAGTGGAGAAGGGAGAAAAAGTGTGCAGTTGGAGAGAACACTTTAAGGAATTGTTGAACATAGAGGATGGAAGTAATGCGAGTATAAGTGGCTGGGGAATGGCTGGGAGAAGGAGGGAGGTGAGAAGACAGGAAGAAATCAGTAGGATAGAAGTTGTGGAAGCAATGAAGAAAGTTAAACTGGGGAAAGCCCCAGGAATTCATGGAGTGTGTGGTGAAATGCTGAAGCATGGGGGACAGAAAATAGTAGAATGGATGTGGAAAATGTGCAGATTGGCCTGGGAGGAAGGTAGAGTCCCGGAGGATTGGAAGTCAGGTATAATTATTCCCTTGTACAAAGGAAAAGGGGGAAAAGAAGTATGTGGTAATCATAGGGGCATTTGTCTTCTTAGTATAATAGGAAAAGTGTATAGTAGGATACTTATTGACAGAGTTACAGAAAGAACAGAGGATTTAGTTGGAGAAGAACAGGGAGGCTTTAGGAAGGGAAGAGGTTGTGTAGATCAGATATTCATTCTTAGATCTTTAGTGGAAAAGTTTCTAGAGAAGGGAAAGAAGTTGTATGCGGCTTTCATGGATTTGGAGAAAGCATATGACAGGGTGGATAGACAAGGATTGTGGAAAGTATTAAGAATATATGGAGTAGATGGCAAGTTGTTGAATGCTGTGAAGAGTATGAAATGGTGCTAAGGCTGTAGTGGGTGTGGATGGTGAACTAAGTGAATTTTTCTCTTTGAAGGTTGGGTTGAAACAGGGATCTGTCATGTCTCCATGGTTGTTCAATCTGTACATGGATGGGGTAATAAAAGAGATATACAAGGTAGGGTAGTGGATGTTGGAGTGGCCCTGGTGAGAGAGGGTAGTGTTTGGGAACTCCCTGCACTGTTGTTTGCAGATGATACTGTGTTGTTGAGTGAAGACGAAGGAGAGCTGCAAGGCTTGGTGGATGAGTTTGGGAGGGTGTGTAAGGAACGGAATCTAAAGGTGAATGTAGGGAAGAGTACAGTGATGGTCTTTGAGAGAGGTGAAGTCAGTGAATGTACAGCGAGGTTGGATAGTGAGGAATTGGAAAATGTGAATACGGTTAAGTACTTGGGGAGTGTGATGAGTAAGGATGGAGGTTTGGAGGGAGAAGTGCTTGAAAGGGTACAGCAGGGAAGAAAGGTTGCTGGTGTTTTGAAAGCAGTGATAAGAAGCAGGGAGGTGAGCATTGAAGTGAAAAAGTTAGTACATGACAGTATTGTGATACCAACTCTAACGTATGGAAGTGAAGCTTGGACGTTGCTGGAAGGACTCAAGTCAAGAGTGAGAGCAGTGGAAATGAGTTATTTAAGAGGAGCCTGTGGAGTCACATGGAGAGACAGCCTGACGAATGAGGATATAAAGGAGCGTTGTGGTGTGAACGTGGATGTGATAGGAAGAGTTAGGAGGAATACACTGAGGTGGTTTGGCCATGTGGAGAGGATGGAGGGTGAAAGACTGACGAAGAGAGTGTATGTGAGTGAGGTGGAGGGGGGAAGAGGGAGGGAGCGGCCGAGGATGAGATGGAGGGATGGGGTGGAGAGGTATATGAGAGAGGGGTGTGTGAGTTGGGAGCAGGGCATTGAAATGGCGGGTGACAGGGCATTTGCATGCTTAGGGTATGCTTCTTATTTTTCTCAACATTTCTTTCCTCTCACATTGTGTTCTCATTCCTCGACAGTCTCTCAGTTATATTCTGTGTTTCTATCCTCCCTCCCTTCCCCTCTCTCTCCGTCACTTTAATATATTCTCATATTTCGTCGTCTTCCCTTGTTTCTTCATTTTTTGCAGTTTTCTTGCTAGCTGTCCTCACCGCTCATTACCTGCAATTTTTTTTTTTTTTACGGTCTCCTTTTTTTCTAGTGTCTCCATTATTCTCTTGGCGTCTCCTCCCATCTCGGCTACATTACACCAGTCTGCCTTCCTTCTCCTTATCACTTTATCAGCTCCCTGGCCTCTCATTTTTTTTTTTTTTTTTTTTTTTACCGTCACTCTCCCAGTTTTGTCCTTTTTCTTCTTTTCTTGTTTTATGTAAATTCTCCTCCTGTAGTCCACTTCATAATTTCATTCTCCTCAAATTCCCCACATATTTCTTCGCCTTTTCACGGTTTCTCCTTTTTCATTATCTGTTTTCCTGTTGAATTATCTTCATCCCTCTCACAGTCTCTTCGTATTCCCTGCTGATTTATTCCCATTTTTGGGGGGCTCACTCATTTCCTCTTCCTTATTATCTTCTTCTATCTCTTACCATCAAATTTAATTTTATGTTCCTCCATCCCTTTGTTTCCATATCTCCTTGTCTTTCCTTTTCTTTCCTAGCTCAGGTCTCTTCCTATCTCCTACATCCGATGTGCGATTTCCTCGTTCCCACTTTTTATTTCAATATCTCTTCTTGCCTCTTCCTTTTATACTCTTTTTTACATATTCTTCCCTCAGTGACCGTATTCTAGGTCTCATAAAAAACTTCACAGCACCTCTTCCTCGGTGTTGTACAATTTAATTTGCATAATACACCTTAACATACACGGCTGTATTTTCCATATCGTGTTCATATTGACAGAAAATGCATGATAATATTCAAGAGTGTGGTAATGAAAACCTGCTAAATAAATCGCTACGAAAGAGGTGCTACGAAATACACAAAGCCACTGGGAAATCTACATTACGTAAGAGGTACCAGCGACCCTCCTACGCCAACGAGAATACAGCCACATACTCAAGGTGGCGGGGAAAGGAGCTTACTTTTATTTAGCAGCATTAGCAGGCGGAAGGGAACAGTTTTAGCAGAGTACTATAGATAAGACGACTGAGGAGGGAAAAATAGCAGTCAAGGGGGAAGATGTGGAGGAAGATGAGTAGAGTGATGACAGACGATGGAGGTGGAGGGGTGGGGGCAGAAAGGGGAGAGGGGGAGCGTTGCAGTAATTAAAAGAAAAAGAGGACGGGTGGAGGGCAGAGAAGGAGGAGGTGGAGGAGAAAGAAGAAAGACAATGGAGAGAGAAAAGGGTGCGGAGAGGAGAGGAGGAGGGATGGAGAGGAGACAGGGAAGGGTGGAGAGGAAGAGAAGAGGTGGAGGGGAGCGAAAAAAGGGTGAGAGGGAGAGAAGAAGGAATGAAGGGGAGGCCACGGGTGGAGGAAAGAGAAGAAGGGGTGAGGGGAGAGAAAGGATGGGAGGAAAAGAGAAGGGATGGAGGGAAAGTAAAAGGGTGGAGGGGAGAGGAAGGGTGGGGGAAAAGAAAAGGGGTGGAGAGGGAATGAAATGGGGAGGAGAGGGGGTTGATGTGACAATCTGATTCAATACCTTGGCAGTGGGCGAGCCTTCTAAGTTTTTCTTATACGAGGAAAGAGAGAGACAAAGAGGGATGGAGAGACTGAAGGGAGGGTGGGGGTAAAGGCGGCGTGAAGGTAGAGAGAGAGAGAGAGAGAGAGAGAGAGAGAGAGAGAGAGAGAGAGAGAGAGAGAGAGAGAGAGAGATTTAATTAAGCTTTTGGGAGATTTTCGATAAAAAGCAGTTTAATACAATCTTCAATGTCCCCTTCAGAACTGTTTGCCCTGTAACTCTGATAAAATCGTCTAATGAGAGACTTTTACAAATGGAAGAATGTTATAATTATCGCCCGTGTTCTAGAAGAGTTCGGGTTAATAAATTACTGGATACATAAAATACTGTACGTTGAGAGAACAGTATCATCCATTTCCTGTGAGTTGCAGTGACACAGACGGAGCTGCTGCCAGGGCTGATGCCGAGACACTGGCCAGGCGGCTAAACATGTAAGTGTGGATTAAGAAAGGAGGAGAAAGAAGTGGTAATGGGACAGTGATAACACATTTTGTGATCTCGCTTAAAATCATAGCAAATTCTGCACTCATCATCATCATCATCATCCATAATCGTCTTCAGTATCATTACGAAAGCATAATAATAATGATGAGAAGGATGATGATTATTATGATAATAATCACCATCATCGTAAGCATAAATATAATGATAATAACAGAAAAAAAATCATGATCATGATCATCATCATGATCATCAACCAAAACATTTTCCCTCTCTTGTAAAAGCAATAAACAGCATCCATTTCCAACCAGTTTCAGTACCAAATGGGCCACACCTTTCCTTCCTCATCATGCACCCCTTCCAGTTTCTGTGCTCAGCCAGACAGCAGAATTTTTGCTCTATTCTTGATCTTCCAGATAATTTCACACAGATTAAGTGAAAATTTTCGATCTTGAGGGTTTATATATGTCATTTCTTCATACCCTTAGTATAAGAGGTCTTTCCTGAGCTGTCGAAAATCAGCGGGTGGTGTCCAGAGCCTAATGAAAAATACGTCATGGGACTGAAGGGGTTTAACCTTTCAGCCTGAGTACGTCAAGAGTAAAATACAATTATTGTATTTTACTCTTGGTACCTCCAGTAAGATTGTATTAAGCGTGGGAAAGACCTCTCGGGGCGAAGGGGTAAATGAAGGCTGCATCAAACCCCTCTACTGCCAAAAGTTTATCTTAACATCAATAAAACTGCCGAGAGATACAAGGAATAAAAATTGAAATACTCGTATGTCATCGGACTGAAGTAATTCAAGAAAAGAATAATTATATGCAACTGTTCTCTTCATCATAAAATCTCACAATTGATTCCGATTCTGTATACATTCGAGATAACATTATTTCCCCTTCCCCATAATGTGCAGATTAAAATCTCTCGTAATTTCTTTTCGGACTTTGATGGATTGTTTCGTGTCGTGTTCATCATTTTCCGAAAGTTTTTTACTTTTGCTTTTAACACTTCATGGTGGTCCGTCTCTTGCATGCCGTCTTTGGATGGAAAGACTGATGGGGTGGGAGGTATGTGTGTGTGTGTGTGTGTGTGTGTGTGTGTGTGTGTGTGTGTGTGTGTGTGTGTGTGTGTGTGTGTACAGGGTGGGGTATAACAGGACTGGAATATGAAGGGATGGATGTCCTAATCAAAATAAAATCATATGGAGGCGGACAGCACCAAACAATGCAACTCTAGAGCCGAATTGGTTACGAAACTGGTAACAGTCAATGCATATTACCATGTCCGAGGTGTTGGGACCCCAGGCTGGGCGACCGTAGTGCAGGAAATTTACCAAGGTAGATTACCAGACTCTTGATGACATTACCGTATACGATCGAAAATCCTTCTGGCACCTAATGGGAATGAACCTACGCGAGGCCGCCATTCCGACTGGGGCATTCTAACCACTAGACTACCATGGGATAAACATGATTCCTTTTCATCAAATACATTCTTTCACACTCTCTCTATTATTTATTTCAGTCCTTTTCTTCCACCCGGCGTTTCTAATTCTCTCCAATTCCCATTGTTCCTCTCCCTGTCCAACTCTTATTTTTCAACTCTTCCTCTTAGTTTCTAATGACACTTCTCACCTCACTTCTCATGTCTCATTACATAACCCTAGACCAACCTCCTCTCTCAATGCCTTCTCATTTCCTCTTTTCTTCTTCTTCTATCATATCATTCTATTTGCCTCATTTCCTCGCTTATTTGTTCCCTATTCTCTTATTCTTACTATTTTCCTCATTTCCTATCTTCTTTCCATATTTGTACTCTTTTATTTACCATCTGTTTCTATCGCTTTTCATTCCCTCCCTTCAGTTTTTATTTCACATTCCCTCCCTCTAGCACATGCTCATTCCCCCCTTCCTCCTTTCCTACCCTCACATTTAATTTCACCATTCTCTCCTACCGCATTGCGTATCTCATTTTCTAGTTTGACGTTTTATTTTTCAGTCTCTCTTTTCACATCTCTCTCTCTCTCTCTCTCTCTCTCTCTCTCTCTCTCTCACACAGTCTCTCCTTTCGCATCTCTTTTTTCATTCCCTCTCCTCTACATCGCTTCCTCATCTCTCTCATCACCATCCTCCATTTCATTGCCTTCTCGATTTCTGCCCTTCTGCTCTCCTTCCTCCTTTCCTCCCTCTACCTGCCTTCTCTCCTACTGCGTCCCACTTAACCGTGACTAAGTTACATCCTATAAATCACATGAATGTCTCAATCTGAGAGGGAGGGTGAGAGGTGAGGAGCGACAGTGATGGAGGGAGGGAGAAAGGGAGGAATGGAGGGAGAACGGGACGAGGAGGTAGGGTGAAGTGGATGGAAAGAACTGGCTTGAAAGAAAGGGGAGAGAGGGAATGTGGAAGGGGAGGAACTGAAACGATGTAGGTGTGATGGACGGAGATGGTGAGGGGATACGGATGTAAGGAAAAGGAAACCTGAGATGTGGGAGACTTTAGGAAAGAGGGCTGGAAAAAAAAAATATGAGGAAAGGAAGGGAGAGAAGAATTAATGGGAATGAGATGAGGAAGAGTAAGAGGGAGTGATAATGATATAGGAACAGAGGGAGAGGGGGAGTGAGGTTAGTTATACAAGAGCAGTGGATGGAACGGCAAGGAGAGAAGGATAGAGAAGAGTGAGAAGGAGTGACATAATTTTATATGTAAGTAGTGTAACTTTAGAATATCTTGGAAAAGAATTAAGGTGAAGGCAAGAGGGCATGAAACTAATAACTTGACAAGAGAGTTGACATAGCTTTATTGGAAGAGAAACTGCAATCTAGATCAGAACTGAGACGAAAGAGGAATGTGAGCTACAGGTGAGAGAGAGAGAGAGAGAGAGGGGTAAAGGATGGGTTTTAAGGTTACGTGTTGTGTGCTGAGCATGTATTCACTGAAAACATATTTTGGTGCTTCTTCTTATTCCTAAGTTAATATATTGTCTTCTTCTTCCTAAGTTCATAAACTGCACAATTCATCCGAATTATTTCTGTCCAACTCAGAGTAATATTATTTGAAGATCTAAAAAGAATTAGCAGTTGGGTGGCAATTGGTTAAAGAAGAATAAGGGAACAATTTTAAGGTATAAATTATGTTACCGCGCTTTAGCTGCATTATTACAAGGCCTCACTGACGCCAGAAAAGCACTCCTGCTATTATACCAGTTCTGAGTGTTTTATTTCGATTGTGTGTGTGTGTGTGTGTGTGTGTGTGTGTGTGTGTGTGTGTGTGTGTGTGTGTCCAGGAAGCTTTATTTAGTCTCCCCTCTACTCATCTCAGACCAGCTCAGGCTAATCCTGGAGCAGTTAAGAGAGTGACGGCCGTGTTATGACTCTCCTAAAACTCAGAGCGTGAAAGTGCCACGAGGTAAGTTAGGACCCACAGGTAAAATGTATATAGAAAAAATGTTGGAAACGAAACAAAAATAACAGCTGATTATAGTGAGCTGTAAAGAATTATTGAAAGAAGGTTATAAAGTGCTGAGAAAAAGAAAACACAGGTTTGAGAAAAGAGGACGTAGCTAGTTAAAAATAGATTATAATGAGTTGTAAGAAGTTAACGAAGAACGCTGAGCAACAGAGCAAGAGTACGTTTCTATCTCTTGTCCATGGGCAGGGATCAAGGAATGAGAACAGGAAATCACAAAACCTGGGTAACTATTAAAAGATAGTTTAGTAATATAAGCCACACATCGATTCACTCACCATTCAACCCCTCGAAATTCTCGACTCCATCTCCCTGACCTAATAATCCATCCAAAAATGTGCTTCATATCGCCATCAATTGTAGATCACTAGCAGGGATACTCAGCGTTGCCTGGGCCAAAAATAAGGTGAACACTCTAATCCTGTTTGTTCTAGTTCGATCTTTCCTTCTACATGTGAATAGGGATTATAAGAGATCCAGGAACTTTGTATTTTAGCTTTCGCAGACTAATTCACAGTAATAGTGCTCACTTGTTTACTATTACCGGTAACCTCAAGGTGACCTCAAATGACCTCGGAGGTCAACCTCACATAGCCTATGTCCGAACTGGATATCATGTGTCTCCATGTCAAAAATGGCCTGCAGGGGTACCCGACATTACCCGGGTCAAAAAGGCGAACAATCTACCTCAAATTACTCAGATCTGAATTTTGACCCCCCTAAAACCATCCTTGGGTCAACCTGATTCAGAATATATATGGGTCTGGGGGTCCCTGGCCTTTGGTTTGGGTGTGACTGAAGGACAAACAAACAACGCGGCCCTTTTATATATGCAGATTCTGTCCACGACAAAGTTAAAAAAAAAAAAGAAAAAAAAAAAGAGGAATGCAGTCTTTGTCATGCACGTCTCTATACATACTTCATCCATCCATTTCTCTCCACAAAAGCTATTGTTACTGCAATCTAATACCTCGCTTATTCACACAGTCACTTACTACGGTAGATTCATCCATGTTCGATGTCTTACATGCCTTCTCTTGACCTCGGACTCCCTCATATATACCCTTCACACATCTTATATACACAAACAAAACTCCCCCTAAAAACAAGCATAGATGAGTAATCACACACACACACACACACACACACACACACACACACACACACACACACACACACACACACACACACACACACACACACACACACACACACACACACACACACAAAGAAATACAGCGGATTCAGATACAGAGGATGGGTTGAACAGGGGCTGCAGTGAGAGCAGGAGGGTTGGCATTGTGTTGGTGGGCTGAGAGGCAAGCAAGATAACATAGAGAGGCTGGCATAGATGGAGAACAGAGAACTAAGAGAATGAGGCTTGTAAGGGGCTGCATTCTTTTCAGCACAGGAGGATCGCTAGTATATTTTCTCAGTAGTTTACTTTCGACTATGGTAACACGATAATTATTTCCCTCTATTTTTTTTCCTTGTTTATTTTCATATCATTCACATCGCACAACACTGATTTTATGAGTCAACTGATATTGATTTATCTTTCTCTCTATTAATGTTTTCTTTTTTTTTCAATTAACTAATCGTCCTTTCCCCTACATTAGTCATTATTATTTTTATCTCTTAAATATCTTGTTTTTTTTTTTTTTTTTTATTATGCATGCACTTTTTCCAATAAAATACTAATTCCTTTCTGAGTGTAGCCTATACACTGTATATACACTGTATATGGCTAGTGAGGGAGTGATCGCCCTCTACCTACACAGATCAAAAGCCCTCGGGAGCAGGGGGGTGGTTGCTTTCTCAGGCAGAGGAACTCCTTAAGAGTGAAATGGCTGGGAAGCATGCCGGCACGTGACTGGCTACAGCATAGCTGGGTCTTTCGGGTGTGGGCAATCAGGCAAGTTAGCTGCCTACTGCGACTGCAACACAATGGCGAGGTGTTCAGGAAGTTAGCCAAAGAAACCTTGATGGACTCTGAAAGAACAATAATGGCCCCCAGTCCCGTGCAGCCCGTAAATGGGCAGGGGGTGCTAAGAATCTCACGGTTGCCTCAATTACAATCTAATTCCTTTGTCAATGCAAAAAATACAATTAAAATTGGTAACTGGAATGTGAGAACGCTAAATCATGACGGTAAAATCGATGAGTTAGTGAAGGTTTTTCAAAATTACGGACTTGATATTTGTGCTCTGACAGAAACTAGATTAACTGAAGTCGATAAGTTGGATTTGGAGGATGGTATACGTTTATTGATATCTGGTCGACAGGACGGAATGCATTATCAGGGAGTAGGATTGTTGCTGGGTTGTAAGGCAAATAAGGCTTTATGTGAGTGGGATCCTATAGATGAGCGATTGTTATACGCACGGTTTAAATCAAATCATGGCAACATCAGTCTGTTTGTGTGTTATGCACCTACTAATGATGCACTCGATGAAAGGAAAGACACATTTTATGAAAAGTTGCAAGAAGGAGTAAGAAGGGTACCTAGACATGATGTTTTGATCTGCGTTGGAGACTTTAATGCAGTAATGGGCTGTTCAAATGAGGGATTTGAGGCATGTATGGGTAAGATGGGAGTTGGTAGTAGGATGAGTGAAAACGGAGTGAGGTTTGGAAGCTTCTGTCTAGCAAATGACTTAGTCATCGGGGGCACACTCTTTCAGCATTGCAATATACACAAGACAACTTGGGTGTCGCCGTGTGGAAAATATAAAAATCAGATTGATCACATCGCTATCAGCAGGAGGCATAGAAGTTCTCTGCTAGATGTTCATGTTAAAAGGGGAGCGGATATTGGTAGTGACCATCAACTCAGCATTGCAAAAATAAGGTTTAAACTTAAAAATCAGAAGAAGGAAAAATCTGGTGTTGGTAGATACGATATTGTTAAGCTTAGAAGGGAAGGAGAAGAAAAGGAGGAATTCAGATTAGAATGCAGAAATAGGTTTTTGGTGTTGGAAACGTTGGAAGAGGGGGAGAGAAGTGTAGATGAGATGTGGGAGGATGTGAACAAAGTTTTGCATGAGACTGCTGAATGTACGATTGGAAGGAGACATAGATTCAGGAGAAAGAAATGGATATCGGAGGAATCGTGGGATATGATAAAAAAGAGAGGTGAGGCTAAATTGAGGAGTGAGATGCAATGCGTTGATGAACGAGAGATTGAATTAGCAAGAGCTGCGTACTGGAGTTTGAATTCAGAAGTAAGAAGGTTAGCTAGGAGAGATAAAAGAAGATGTGTGGATGAAAAGGTTGCAGAGACTGAAATCTTAATAAACAAAAATGATGGACAGTCAAAGAATAGCATATGAATCGATTAGAGAACTGAGTGGTAATGCAGGTAAACGCAAGGAAATACCAGTTAGAGACAGGGAAGGAAATTTATTGACCAAAGATGGAGATATTAAAAACAGATGGAAAGAACATTTTGAGACAGTTCTTAATAGACCAATACCACCAGAAGAGGATATACCGTCTGCTCAGGAAGATTTAAATATAGAAACAGGAGAGTTGAGGCTTGCAGAAGTGGAGAAAGCAGTAAAACAGTTAAAGAATAATAAGGCACCAGGGGAGGATGGTTTATTTCCGGAAATGTTTAAAGTGGAGGGGGATAGATTAATAATGATCTTGACCAAGCTATTCAATAAGATATAGGTGACGGGGTTACTACCGTCAGTTTGGAAGAATGGTGTAATTGTTAAAGTTCCGAAGAAGGGAGACCTGAGTGAATGTGGTAATTGGAGGGGAATCTCTTTGTCACCGATAGCTTTGAAAGTTTTCAGTAGAGTGTTGTTAAATAGGTTGGAGCCAGTGGTTGAGGGTATTCTGAAGGATGAACAGGCTGGTTTTAGAAAGGGACGTGGTTGCAATGATCAGATCTTTATAGTTAGGCATTTGATGCAGCAAGTTAATGAAATGAGAGTACCGTTAAGTCTTTGTTTTGTTGATTTTGAAAAGGCTTTTGATAGTGTTTCGAGAGAGACTATGGGGAAGATCATGAGACATTATGGAATACCAGAGGAGTTTGTGAGGGTCATTATGAACATGCATGAGGACACATTTTGTAAAGTGATGGTTGATGGTTGTCTGAGTGATTCGTTTGAAGTCAAGTCCGGAGTAATTCAAGGTGGTGTTCTATCGCCTTTACTATTTATATTGGTCATTGATTACATTATGAAACGCGTTGGAACAGAAACCGGTGCAGGTATACTTTGGGGAGAGAACAGGAAACTTTTGGATTTAGATTATGCAGATGATATAGTTTTGATTTGTGATGGGCCAGAAGAGATGCAGAGAGTGTTGGACTGTTTGGTGAGTGAAGGTCGCAAGGTGGGTTTGGTTATTAATTGTGGAAAAACTGAAATAATCAATACGAATATGGAAAATGCGCAGGAATGTGTAATTGGAGGTATGGTTGTAAAGCAAGTTAATAGGTTTAAATATTTAGGTACTTATTTAGCCAAGGATGGTTCTTTGAACTTTGAATTCGAGGAAAGGTTAAAGAAGGCTAATCAGGCAATGGCAATGCTTAAAAATATTTGGAATAATAACAATTTCTCCGTGCATACAAAAATCAAACTTTATAAGGTAATGGTTAGGAGTATCTTAATTTATGGACACGAGTCTTGGTACAGCACAGTGACTATGGAAAATAAATTCTTGGTGTTTGAAAATAAAGCACTTAGAAGAATATTAGGAGTTAAGTGGTGGGAAAGGATACCAAATAGTAGAATTAGAGAAATAACGGGAGTGCAGCCGATCGATGAATATGTTAGATTCTCACGATGGAAGTGGCTAGGACATGTGTATAGGAGACAGGGAATAGTACGAGGTACACCAGGGTGGGTGGCACTTGGTAGGAGAGGTAGAGGAAGGCCAAAAGAGACGTGGGTGAGGACAATGAGACGGGAAGCTGGAGATGAGTGTTGGGGAGATCTTGAGGAGTTAGCACAAGATAGGATGTGGTGGTGTGAGTTCATCGAGGCCCTATGCATCCCCGAGGGTGCCACAGGAAATGATTGATTGATTGATTTCTTATTTCTTCCAAAATCTCTCTCTCTCTCTCTCTCTGTTGTGTTTATCATTCTTTCCTTGTATTCTGTGTTGACTCATGCACGCGTACCCTATAGTTACATTGTTTCTGTCCTCTTGTCTTATTTCCACTACCCTCTCACATTACCCCTCTTTCGTAAGCGTTTCAGAGACACCCGACATCTTCCCATCTCTCTTCGTCTCTCCTTCCCCTTTCCTCTCCTCTTCTCTTTACAGGCCGACTCACTTCCCTTCCTTTCAAAGGGTAACTGTTAATAGGGTGGTTAGGAGAAGAGAAGAACGGACAATGCTATGACAATGCAATAGCAGATAGTGTCTGCAGACAGTGTTAAAGTGTAGGGTATAGGAAAAGGATGAGACGTATAAAAGGCACAGACAGTGAAACAGAAGATTGTGGAAGCAGACAGTGGCAAGGTGTAGGCTAGCAAGAGAGTGTAAGGTACAGACGATGAAGCAGAAGGCAGTGGTAATGTAGAGAGGTGTAGTGTGCGTTAGGTGAAAGGATGGCATGACACAAGACGCTGCTGATGAAAAAGAAGACATCTAGATAGTAGTATGGCACATGTTTGATTGTTTGATTGTTGCGATGAAGTGTTAGTTTGTGAGCGACTGCCTCACAAACTCAGTGGCAGCCGCAGACCTTGGCTCACTTGGGCTCGAACCACACGTTGTCCTCTCCCTGTCCCATTTTTTTTCTTCCTCCTCTTCCCATCCATTTCCTTCCTTTTCCCCTTGTCTTTCCCTCTCCTCGTGCTTTTTTACCCTTTCGCATTCCCCTTCGCTACCTTTCATCGCTTCTCATTTTTCTCCTTTCTACCTCTCTCTCTCCCTTCTCTCTCTGTCTCTTCCATTCCCTTATCTTCTTCTCTACTCCTGCCTTTTCTTATCCCCTTCCTGTCTTTCCCCCTTCTCCTCATTCCGACCCCACTCCTTTTCCTCTTTCCTCTCTCTCTCTCTCTCTCTCTCTCTCTGTATTTCCCTAGCCTACCAGCATCACCTATGGTTGATGTTTGGCTTCGGTAATTGCATTAGTGTTTAAACAACAGAGAGAGAGAGAGAGAGAGAGAGAGAAGGGATTGGGATGGAGATGAGGACAGGTGGTGTTGATAACTGGAAGAATTATGCAAATCGGCCACTCAACCCCAATCAGAACAGCGTTTCAGAACCTATACCGCACACCAACACACTCAAGTCGGCAGATGTTACTGGGACGCTAATAATGCCTCGCACAAATATGACACAACATCGACGATCCAGAATTCTAGTCATCCAGGTACTTGCTTATCCAAGCACTTGATTATCTAAGTACTTGATTATGAAGAATCTGTTCCATGAGTAGATGTCCAAAGAAGGGTGGATCGGTTTTCTTTCTTTTATTTTTTCTTTTCAAAAGCGATGGAGGGTAGTGATAAAAACTCGCACATGTATGAGAATATAACACCTGTAAAGTCTTAGCCCAATCGATTGATATTTTCTTCCCCCTTGAAGCCGATGAAAATGAAAATTTTATAGCGAAAAACGAAAAATATTGGAAATTTTTGAAAACTCTTACAAACATCACCCTAGTCCACAGAGGCAGTAGCTCTCATTGCACCTTTTTTGTTACACAGCACCTGTTTCATGTTTGGTGGCTCTTTTTCTCTCTCTTCGGAGGATTAGGCCTAAATTTTAAGTGGCTTTTGAGACTTGGCAGTGCCTCTTCTTTAGCGCGTTGTACTTCAGTAACTTCTTGTACATTATTGATGCACGCTATATCGCCATTAAAATCACTTAAAGCGCACACGAGACTATGTTAAAGGGTAACATGCAAGTCAAATCGCTAAGGAAGAGAGTACAAAGCCTCCTGTCCCACTTAGAATGCAGGCCTTCATACCTAGTGCGTAATTGAGGATGAAGTAAAGAGGCGTGGTACCTGCAGTGCGATCACCACATAATGCTTAGCACTAACTTCATTTCTTAATATGGTTATCCGATATTCCGGTTTTCTTAACACCTCATTACCCAAGAACTTTCTTATTTAAGCGCCCTATTATTCAAGTACCCAGTACCCAGGAAATGATTTTAGCAACACACACACACACACACACACACACACACACACACACACACACACACACACACACACACGACATCAATCACTCCCGTTTATTTTCTAGTTGTATAACACCAATGTAAAAACTAACCACTTTTATTTTTACTTATGTTAAAATGTCATATTCATTACCTCCACCAAAACGGTTATGTTTCACCCCAGTCCATTTGTTTGTTTGTTGGTTGGTTGGTTTGTGAGTAAGATTACACAAAAACTACAAGATGGATTTCCACGAAACTTAGTAGAAGAATGGGCCGTGGCCTAGAATACACTCCATTAAATTTTGGTGCGGATCCGGATAAAGGTGTGGATCCAGGATTTTTTTTTTTTTACTTTCTTTAACATTGTGAGATAGGGCGTTGGCGGAGGTATGCGCTCTACTGAGTGCCATTCTAGTTCAGTATAGTTTTCTCCATCTTACGTTACAAGGTTGTTTCTAACGTATGTCATTTCTCGTTTTCATTCATCTTTCCTTACTTGCCTCATCATTACTTGTCATCCATCTTTGTGTGTGTGTGTGTGTGTGTGTGTGTGTGTGTGTGTGTGTGTGTGTGAGCAAAATAGACAGTGAGCCCAAGGCTTGAGATCTAAAGTGATAATTGGTTACGATAGTGTGTCTCATTATTATAATGCATGAATTTCTTGCTGCAGCATGTTCATGGTTATGCTGCATATTTTTACATGCCCCATTGTCTTATGTTTGTGTAATGATAGTGTGACCAAGAGTTTTAGGTATGAAGTCAGCTTGAGACGTAACTGGCAGTTAAGAATGACAGTTGGGGGGGGGTAGGGGTAGGCGGCAGGGTTTGAGAGCCGGGGTAGAGAAGGATGCAGTTCGTTTCATCCACCCCCTCCCTCTTCTCTATGTATGCAGGGGTAGGGAGGTGGTACCCCTGAACAGAAATTAGAGCTCATGAGTATACTGTATCATAACTATATTGCAATTAATGCTTGATCTAAATCTATTACTCATGGGTAATACTGTAAGAAAGTTTTTAGGATATGGGGTCGAGAAGGACAGTAAAACAATATCATGCGCAACCCCGAATATTGACACGTTGAGAGGTACTGTGCAATTTCTGGGGTTTTTCTTTATTTGGTGAAGGGATTGGCTGAATTACAATGGATAATTGAGTTTTCGTGTATATATATATATATATATATATATATATATATATATATATATATATATATATATATATATATATATCAATCAATCAATCAATCATTTCCTGTGGCACCCTCGGGGATGCATAGGGCCTCGATGAACTCACACCACCACATCCTATCTTGTGCTAACTCCACAAGATCTCCCCAACACTCATCTCCAGCTTCCCGTCTCATTGTCCTCACCCACGTCTCTTTTGGCCTTCCTCTACCTCTCCTACCAAGTGCCACCCACCCTGGTGTACCTCGTACTATTCCCTGTCTCCTATACACATGTCCTAGCCACTTCCATCGTGAGAATCTAACATATTCATCGATCGGCTGCACTCCCGTTATTTCTCTAATTCTACTATTTGGTATCCTTTCCCACCACTTAACTCCTAATATTCTTCTAAGTGCTTTATTTTCAAACACCAAGAATTTATTTTCCATAGTCACTGTGCTGTACCAAGACTCGTGTCCATAAATTAAGATACTCCTAACCATTGCCTTATAAAGTTTGATTTTGTATGCACAGAAAAATTGTTATTATTCCAAATATTTTTAAGCATTGCCATTGCCTGATTAGCCTTCTTTAACCTTTCCTCGAATTCAAAGTTCAAAGAACCATCCTTGGCTAAATAAGTACCTAAATATTTAAACCTATTAACTTGCTTTACAACCATACCTCCAATTACACATTCCTGCGCATTTTCCATATTCGTATTGATTATTTCAGTTTTTCCACAATTAATAACCAAACCCACCTTGCGACCTTCACTCACCAAACAGTCCAACACTCTCTGCATCTCTTCTGGCCCATCACAAATCAAAACTATATCATCTGCATAATCTAAATCCAAAAGTTTCCTGTTCTCTCCCCAAAGTATACCTGCACCGGTTTCTGTTCCAACGCGTTTCATAATGTAATCAATGACCAATATAAATAGTAAAGGCGATAGAACACCACCTTGAATTACTCCGGACTTGACTTCAAACGAATCACTCAGACAACCATCAACCATCACTTTACAAAATGTGTCCCCATGCATGTTCATAATGACCCTCACAAACTCCTCTGGTATTCCATAATGTCTCATGATCTTCCCCATAGTCTCTCTCGAAACACTATCAAAAGCCTTTTCAAAATCAACAAAACAAAGACTTAACGGTACTCTCATTTCATTAACTTGCTGCATCAAATGCCTAACTATAAAGATCTGATCATTGCAACCACGTCCCTTTCTAAAACCAGCCTGTTCATCCCTCAGAATACCCTCAACCACTGGCTCCAACCTATTTAACAACACTCTACTGAAAACTTTCAAAGCTATCGGTGACAAAGAGATTCCCCTCCAATTACCACATTCACTCAGGTCTCCCTTCTTCGGAACTTTAACAATTACACCATTCTTCCAAACTGATGGTAGTAACCCCGTCACCCATATCTTATTGAATAGCTTGGTCAAGATCATTATTAATCTATCCCCCTCCACTTTAAACATTTCCGGATATAAACCATCCTCCCCTGGTGCCTTATTATTCTTTAACTGTTTTACTGCTTTCTCCACTTCTGCAAGCCTCAACTCTCCTGTTTCTATATTTAAATCTTCCTGAGCAGACGGTATATCCTCTTCTGGTGGTATTGGTCTATTAAGAACTGTCTCAAAATGCTCTTTCCATCTATTTTTAATATCTCCATCTTTGGTCAATAAATTTCCTTCCCTGTCTCTAACTGGTATTTCCTTGCGTTTACCTGCATTACCACTCAGTTCTCTAATCGATTCATATGCTATTCTTTGACTCTGTCCATCATTTTTGTTTATTAAGATTTCAGTCTCTGCAACCTTTTCATCCACACATCTTCTTTTATCTCTCCTAGCTAACCTTCTTACTTCTGAATTCAAACTCCAGTACGCAGCTCTTGCTAATTCAATCTCTTGTTCATCAACGCATATATATATATATATATATATATATATATATATATATATATATATATATATATATGTGTGTGTGTGTGTGTGTGTGTGTGTTCTTCTCTTTCCATCTTGTACTCTCTCCTCTCACGCTTCCATTCTCTCGCTTCTTCATCTTCATTTTTCATTCCCTCTCCCCCCATCAACCCCATCCCCGTCATACAGTTGATCACAAATAATCCACTTACATCCATTCCTGCCACTATCATACCAGAGTCTTCATTGCCACGGTCCCACAGACACACTCACGTTGTAAGTCACAAGGTCCCAGAAGAAGAGACTGGCACATATTCAACAACATTTTCTCTTACAAAATCCTTGTCAGTGCGCCTAGTAAATTAGTATCATTCTTATCTTCTTGTAATTCACCCCTCCCCTTGTCAGAATTACAACAAGGGAATTTTATGCGTAGGCATTATTATGAAGGAGGGTACTGTACATAGGTAGATAAGAAGTGCATACAAACAGCCGCGTCAGTATAATTTGATAAGTCTAGCCAGGCACAGAGCGGGCGGTGGCTGTCTTATTGTTTGTTTTATCCTTTGAGTCATCAGGGGTTTTACCTGCATGAGAGAGAGAGAGAGAGAGAGAGAGAGAGAGAGAGAGAGTGTTAAGAGGTGGAACGGATAGAAAAAAGGGAGTACCGCCCACCTACTAATTGTGTGTGTGTGTGTGTGTGTGTGGTGTTATATGTCGAACTCTAGGCAAGGTAGGCAGTTTTTCCTCAGGTCCATTACCCACCTTACGCACAACAGATACTTCCACACGCCTTCATACATCCCCAGATGGGCTTTAGTATCGTACCGGCCATACTGAATCATGCAACTAGTCTCATTCAGAACTGGCATATATGTAGAAGTCAAGGAGTTCTATGTCATGTAGATTTTATGGAAGATCATATAAAGGCTTTTATCGCGACTGAAATCCGTAAAGTATTCTTTGCATGTGCCTGAGATCAGTATTGTGTGTGTGTGTGTGTGTGTGTGTGTGTGTGTGTGTGTGTGTGTGTGTGTGTGTCAGAGAGAGAGAGAGGTATGGTTGTAGCGTTGGGAAAGAGGTTGTGCAGGCGCGTGAACGAATGTGGTATGGGTGTAAGAGAGAGTGTAAATATGAGTGAGTGCAGATGAGACTGTTGGACATGAATGAGTAGCAGAGAATGTGAATTGGCAAAGAATACGGATAGGTTGGAACATAGACATGAATGACTGTAGCCATAAAACTGTTTAGATGGGAATGTGCTTTATGAATGATGTAGATGGGTGCATGACTTATGAATGATGTAGATAAGCGCATGACTTATGAATAGTGTAGATAAGTGCACGACCCGTGAGTAGTGTAGATGAGTGCATGACTTATGAATTATGTAGATAAGTGCATGACTTATGAATGATGTAGATAAGTGCATGACTTATGAATGATGTAGATAAGTGCATGACTTATAAATGATGTAGATAAGTGCATGACTTATGAATGGTGTTGAAGAGTGCATGACTTATGAAGTAAATGGCTGCATGACTTGTGAATGAATGTAACTGGGATGTGAATATCACTGAGTGTAGATGAAAGGTGTGAACTGATGAGTGTAACTGAAGTATGGGTACGAATGAGTGATGATATTTGGCATAGGGGCGTTTGTAATTTTGAAAAAAAGGTGCGTGATACAGTAAGCCACTTCATGTTTATATATTAATTGAAATGGATGCAGCTCTGCGTGAAGTATTTAAAGAAATATGAATGATGAGTGGAGGTGTTGTGTTTACGTGGATATGGTTGTGTTTTTCTGGAATGAGTTCAAAGAATATGTTTATAAACAAAACACTGCTGTCGATGAATTTGAATATGTTATGTTTGGCAAGTGCGGAGGTTGTTTCGATATGCTGAAGTGATGAAATAAGTATATAAACATTATTGGTTCACACAAATGCCGACAAGCAGTCACTCGATGTAAACACAAACTAGTAACACACACCATCAACGCCACATGAACACTTTAATTGTCGAACACCATTTTGCTATTTTTCCCCCAAGACTAATTTTCTTTGGAATGCTGCGACCACTCCGAGACATACCTCGCCAAAAGACCGCCAAATTTACTCTGAAGTTTTGTGAGTTGGGAACAGCGTGAAAGAATTTATTTTCTGGAGACGTCAGAGGAGAACAGGTGAAGCCTGGTGGAGCATTTGTTTAGAAGGCGTGAACGTGAAGGAGGGATGTTTGTCTCCTTTAACCTAAACAAGACGATTCAACCTTACTTAACCTAGCCTAACGCAGTCTAACCTAATATAATTTACCCTAACTTAACCCAACATCCGCATTGGGCATTTTGTCTCAATTTGTTTTCAGTAATTCATTCTATAGGTCCCGGATTAATATTCAGCTTTGCTGCTGATGCAGACAATGTCTATATTAAAGCAATGTAAATAATATGCAAGAGAATGCTGGGGTGAAGTTATTGTACTGTACAAAAGAACTTGCTTGGGAAGGCGGTACAAAACCTCCTATGCCACTGTTATATGCACGGAGTGACTTTATGTCAAGGTGGTAGGTGGTGGCGACCATCATGCACTCACTTGCTGCAGTGCTGCCTACTTCTTCCTTAGCCTTTATCATTCTTTTTCTGTGCCAGCCCTCCTCTCTTCCTATATCTCCCATCTTTCCTGTGACCTGTCACTTCTTATTGCTCTTCTTTCCTTTACAGGTGCCTTTACATTGAGTGACAAGCCAGATGGTTTCCTGTAAGCCAAGAAACCATTTACAACGCTGGGTGGTAACCATGTAACCAACCCATACATGCTCCCTACCTGTCAACAAGTGGGTTGGTGGAGGGTTAGTGTCCCTCCCCGTAAAACCAATAACAAAGTCAAATGGCCACCCCTTACGGGATTATGGCGTCTGGCAATAGATAGATAGATAGATAGACTTTATGCAGGAAGTTACCGTTCGCTTCTCTCTTCATCCTAAATTGATCTAAACTAACCAAACCATCACAAACCTAACCTAACCTTATCATAGATCAACCTAACCTAAATAAACCTAAATTAAACTAACCTTACTTCACGAAATGACTGATTTCACAGTCTGCCTGTAACATACATATACATATATATATATATATATATATATATATATATATATATATATATATATATATATATATATATATATATATATATATATATATATATATATATATATATATATATATTTATATATTGACCTATAGTTACATATAGGTCGATAAGATATCCAAGTATCCTTATGACACACATACTTCATAAAATGTTGTTGATAAATGGCAAAATACTTGAGGTAATATGCTGATACTTTCAGCACAGGCACTCGGCGCATGCGCACTTAGCGAAACGTCAACTTCCTGCATAAAGTCACTTCGTGCATACGACACCACATAAACTATGACTCTACACCTAAACAACCCAAACTTTACTTAATGTAGCCTAGTATTACTGAACAGATTATATAGCAGTCTATTATTAATGCAAAGCACAGTTATCGACCTAATACTGTATAATGAATCCTGACAATACCAGCTAGTTCGTCTGTTGCTGTATGTTTATCCCTTCATAGTGAAGTGAACCCCAAGGACTATACAATAGTTTGGAGAAAGCAGAGTTTAATAAAAATGTGGCATTACTCTGAAACTGCAGTATCAAAATCACGGATGCATAGTACATGATAATTATAACAAAAATCTTCGTAATACTAAGTGCACGTCTCAGTATGTGTCCATTGTGCGTAATTTAAGTTGATTTTATTTTTCCTTTGCTGCACGGTAACAAAAACATCCCACAGATCATATAAGAGAACATAATCATACAAAAACTTTTACTTATCGTTAAATGTTAAAGACAACACCTCGTAACCCTGACGTCCCCATTTCACTCTGCATCCACAATAACCTATTCAAACCACATTTTCCATACTGTTGTACCATCACAAAATCTCACCGAAATCGTATAGAAGCTAAGTTATAAAACAATTCTTCTGAACTTTAAAGAAAGAGCTTCACAGTCCAAAGTGTCCTGGCCACCTGGGTGCATTATATGATTAAAACTTACCATATTAAGTCAATCGTTGATCATCAACAATGAACGGGATGTGGGACAGGAGGTGGCGCCTCCAGTGGAATTGCAGTCTCAACTTGTATCTCAAGGGACCGGAACCGGCGCCGCTACGTGCATCTTCCGGCTTTACTCCACCTCAGATTGCACCGGAATGAAATGTTTACTGAGTATATATTCCATTCTTCATGGCCGGATGTACAAGTATTGAAAGTATGAATTAAATGATCATTAAATCTTCACAAAAATGTAGTAGGAATTACTATTAACCCATGCTAGCGACGAAGTAATAGGTACGATTATGTTATCTGGGTTAACGCAAGGCAGATTGGCACAGCTTAGGCGATAGAGTTAAAAAAAATAATAATAATAATTATAAATAGGAGCGTCCATACCACCGTAATCTAAAATACCCTTGTCACTCGGGTTCATTATGTGATTCAAAATGTGAAAATTTTCTTGCCTTTCATACGTAACATCGTCATTCCTGTTTAGCCGGGTGTCATCACATTAACACTTTCTCCACAACACACAGATCACATAATAATATTTACCAGTTTTCCCACTCTCCTCTACTCCTTATTCTTTAACTATTCCCCCCTCATTCCCCCGCCCACACCCACCCCCTTTCCCATCACTTTCACCCTCATCCATCACGCCAGTAGTTGTTCTTTCTACTTGACGCCCACGCCATCTGCCAGCTACCGCATTTTGTCATTTATTTTACTGGCATTATTCTTCCTCACGCACACGGCCATGGCTCACCTGCTCCGTTTTTGTTCTTACTTCATTTAATGACTGTTATTATTCATCCACACTCACTCTTTCACATTGTTTCAAGAAAACCTCTTGGCTTTATCCCTTGGTGGCTTGGATATGTCCGGCTAGTTCTGCTGCCTAGTTATGCAAATGTTCCCTTAGTCCTTCCCACCCACTGTAAAGAGGGTACCCGGTAGTGGGCTGCAAGAAAATGACACCTTCAGCCTGCCGTCCACTGGGTTTATATTCAGATGAGCTTGGGCTATAACTACTACCATATCCCCAAATATAGTCTTTTTTATATTATTTATGCTACCATCATAGAGTTTTTCTCACCTTAAGAAAGTCTCCAAAACGGAAGTATAGTTCCTTGTATTTGTCGCACTCTAGTCCACCTCAGCCCTATTTTTCTAATGTTTTTTCTTTTTTATGCGAGGAAGAAGGAACCAAAGACCACGAGCCTGCAATTATTGTTCCTTCCAAGAGAAAAACAAAATACAAGAGAGAGCCAAATTCAAGATCCGATCATTTCTTGATACCTGGACACACTGCGTTTGAAAGACTGGAGATCATAGGAAGCAGGAAATACAGACAGAGGGAGACAGTTCCAGAGTTGACCTGTTGCATGAATGAAAGACTGGGAGTAATGGTTAACTCTTGCATTAGAGAGTTGGACAGAAAAGGGATGAAAGTTTGCTGCTAGACGGGTGCTACGCGCCCGTCGTAGAAGTGGAGGAATGCATGCAGACAGTTTAGATGAGCAGTGACCATTGAAGTAGCGATAGAAAAGAGATAAAGATGCAACAGTGCGACAAAGAGACAGAGGTTGAAGGGAGTCAGTAAGTGGAGGAGAGTTAATGAGACGAAAAGCCTTTGACTCCACCCTATTGAGAAGAGCTGTATGTGGGGAGCCTCCCCAGATGTGAGAGTTGTACTCCACACAGGGGCGGATAAAACCCCTGTATAGAGTCAACAATTGTGCAGGGGCAAAGAAGGAACGGAGGCGGCTTAGCACACCCAATCTCTTGGAAGCAGATTTTACAAGAGATGTAATATGATCTTTCCAGGATAAGTCTTGAGTAAATGAAACCCCAAGCATGTTCAAGGATGATGCAGGATTAAGCTGAATATTATTAAACATTAGTGGGTATGCCTGCGGAATATTTTGTTGGGTTGATAGGCGTAAAAACTGAGTCTGATGCATTAAAAACAACCAGATTATTTTTACCCCAGTCAGAGATACGAGCCAAGTCACACATTAGGTGTGCCATAGCCTTGTCCCTTGTTCGTTGAAGTAACTGCTGAGATGGACGTTGAGGGAACCGAATGGATAGGTGAAGGGTGGAGTCATCAGCATATGAGTGGATAGGGTTAGATGTACAGCTTAGAAGGTCACTAATGAGTAAAAGGAAGAGAGTTGGTGATAGGACAGAGCCCTGAGGAACACCACTGTTGATAGATCTAGGAGAAGAACGATGGCCGTCTACAACAGCGGCTACAGAACGATCAGAAAGGAAGCTAGAGATGAAGGCACAGATAGAAGGATAGAAACCGTAACAGAGCAGTTTGGAACTTAAAGATTTATGCCAGACTCGATCGAAAGCCTTTGAGATGTCAAGTGCAATGGCAAAGCTTTCCCCAAAGTCCCGAAAGGAGGATGACCAGGAGTCTGAAAGTTAGGTGAGAAGATCGCCAGTGTAGCGTCCCTGACGGAACCAGTACTGACGATCAGAAAGAAGGTTGTGATAGGAAAGATGCTTTAAAATTTTTCTATTAAGAATTGACTCGAAAACTTTTGAGATACAGGATGTTAAAGCAATTGGACGATAGTTAGAGGGTTGGGAATGGTCACCCTTCTTTAGGACTGGCTGAATGAGAGCAAACTTCCAGCAAGAAGTTAAGGTATAAGTTGATAGACAAAGGCGAAAGAGTTTGCCTAGGCAGGGTGTAAGCACAGAAGCACAGTTCTTGAGAACAACAGGAGGGACTCCATCAGGCCAGTGATGGCAGAGAATACATCAGCTGAAGAAATTTGAATGTCAGCCATGAGGAAGTCAGAGGGGGGAAGTGATGGAGGAACAGCACCGGAATTGTCTAAGGTGGAATTGGAGGAGAAAGTCTGAGTGAAGAGATCTGCTTTATCAGTAGAAGAAATAGCTACAGAACCATCAGAGTAGAAAAGAGAAGGGAAGGATGATGAGGTAAAGTTGTTAGAAAGGTTTTTGACAAGGTGCCAGGAGCGGGAAGAATTCAAGTTTGAGAGTTGAGAGCATTTAGTACAGATGAAATTATTTTTAGCAGAGCGAGGAACAGACTTAGCATGATTCCGGGCAGAAACGTATAAATGATGTGATTCAGGTGTGGGTTGGCTCTGGTACCTTTTATAGACTCTCTCCTTGTTGTGGACAGCATTAGAACAAGCGTGATTAAACCAAGGCTTTCTTGCATTAGTCAGAGGATATGAGAAAGGAATGTATGCTTCCATGCCCGAGAGAATAACCTCCGTAATGCGCTATGCATACCCATATGGCTCACGGCCATGGAAGCAATAATCATTCCATGGAAAATCAAAGAAGTACTGCCTGAGGGCCTCCCAATCCGCAGCTCCAAAGTGCCACAGATGTCGTTTCTTTGGAGGGTCCACAGGCCATACCGGAGCGATAGAACAGGTTAAGGTGATAAGGTTGTGATCAGAGGAGCCCAAAGGAGAGAAAAGATTAACAGTGTAAGCAGAAGGATTAGTAGTAAGGAAGAGGTCAGGTATGTTGGAGCTCTCTCCAAGGCGGTCAGGGATATGGGTAATGTGCTGTACAAGCTGCTCTAGGTCATTAAGGATAGAAAAGGTGTAGGCTAGTTCACCAGGTGGATCAGTGAAAGGAGAGGAGAGCCAAAGGTGGTGGTGAACATTGAAATCTCCTAGAATGGAGATTTCAGAGAAAGGAGAAATGGATAGAATGTGTTCCATCGTAGAAGTAAGATAGTCAAAGAATTTTTGATAGTCAGTAGAATTAGGTGATAAGTAAACAGCACAGATATATTTAGTCAGAGAATGACAGGAAAGCCGAAGCCAGAGTGTAGAGAATTCTGAAGAATAGAGTTCAGGAAGACGAGAACAAGATAGGTCGTTGCGTACATATATGCAACATCCAGCTTTGGCTTTGAAATGAGTACCGGTATAGAGAAAGTAGGAGGATACAGAAAAGGGTTTGCTGTCAGTTGCCTCAGACAGCTGAGTCTCAGTCAGAAAAAGAATGTGAGGTTTAGAGAAGGAGAGGTGGTGCTCAACTGAGCGAAAATTAGAGGAAAGGCCGCGAATGTTGCAGAAATGAAGAAGAAGAGAGTCAGACAGTGGTTCCAGGCAGCTCGAGTCATCACCGGGAGAGGGGCAGAAGGTGGGGGGCATTTATGGTCCCCCCCTTAGGGGACTCCGAGGCCTGGTGTAGTGCTGCCATGACAGAAACACTTTTCCCTTTCTCACCTTTCCTACACTTCATCTCATCCCTTTTTCATCCTTGTCTTTCCTCGCATTTTCTTTCCTTCATTCGTCATTCCTTTCACATTTAGTAGTAATCGTAGTGTCTGTGAACAAAATTAATGCTCACAATTGACCTTATTTTCTTGCTCACTGCTGCTCTACCACAGAAGGTGTCCTGGTTGGTAGAGGGCTGACTTTGTAACCACGGGGACAGATGGCAGAGAGTCCAGCGGGACGACACAGTTGTATACCTTGGGTGCTCTCATGTTTGTGCCACCCTCGTAGCAGCTCATCCTAAACCAGTGTAATGAATTATGGCTGCTCCACTCTTAGTTGGGAGGTCTAATCACTCATGGTGTGACTAGTGACACCACAGCCACCACGGTAAGGACTGTATGGACCGTGTTCAGAAAAGATCTGAGCCTAACTCTATCACGAATAATTCTCCATAGCATTTTATTAGTATAATACATCGTACTATTTTGTGTTGGACATCATCAGAAGTACCTTGAGATGGTTTGATCATGTGGAGAGACTGGAGAATGAGAGATTAGGAGAGAGAATGTATGTGAGTGAGACCACACCTCCCGTAATTAAGAACTAAGATGTGTGGCCATACATAGTTGAGAAGACAGATTATTTTTCTTGTATTCTTCACTTAAGTCTAGTTTGAAAATGAAGTGGTTGGTGGGGTACCTGTGAAGACAAGTTACTACACAAACAATCTTATACGCAACTTAGGCTTAGCAGAATTTATTAACGCTACCCAAAGACATGGTGCAAGTGGGAGGGAGAGGACTGGAGTGAGGAGGAGAGGATAGAGGTACAGCCGAGGAAAGTTCCGCGTTATACACCCTCTCACCACTTCGAAAAAGTAAATGTGAGGCAAGTGGTAGCGAAGCAGTAGTCAACATTCATTTATCTGGTAACTGTGTGAGAAGGATGGGTATGGAAGATGGAGGGATAGGAACTATCAGCTCCCCCAGCCTTCCTCCTTCCATAAAATCTCCCCTCCCACACAGTGGTATCAGATATTTGAATGTCTGGCTATTGCTTCAGCAGTGGTTGTCTCACGCATAAGGGTCCGAACTAGCAGGCAGGTGTATAAGGCGGAACTTTCCTCGGGTGTACATAGGAGTACATAGGAAGTACAGATAAGAAGAGGCGTGTTGGCCCATGACAAGCTCATCTGTTAGAGTAAAGGCTTCATCTGTTAAAGAAAAGGCTAATTCTACTACTGTCTAACTAATGTGTAGGAGAAAATGATAGAAAACAGGAAGGCTCCTCCTCCAACCGCACCATGCAGTTAAACTAGCAGGAAAATTATTGAAAAACCACCATGCTTGTTGGAGTGAATAAACAGGGAAATTTTATAGGAAAGACAGAAGAGGAGAGCGAGTAAGTGGTGAAGATGACGAGAAACAGAAAAGAAAAAGAGGGAAAAAGGGAGAGATACTCTACTGCATTGGGAGAGATGGAGAGAGAGGAGGGAAAGGCGGAGAGGGAGGTAAAGATTATTCTTTGTGCCGGGATGGGATATAGAGATAGACGAGAAGGAGGAAAGTAAAAAAAAAAAAAAAAGAAGAAGAAGAAGATGGAAGAGTGAAAGTAGAATGGAGAGGAAGGGTAGAAAAGGGGACGAAGGAGAGAGAGAGAGAGAGAGAGAGAGAGAGAGAGAGAGGTACAATGTAGTAGTGTTTGAAATCAATATAAGAGCTAATCAACAAAAAGAAGGCTGCTGATAACCCTTCCGACTTTTCTCAACTTCTTTTGGCTTAATAATAGATGACTTTTTTTTTTTTTATTCACTACACCAAATAGTAAAATGTGTGGAAATATTTGGGTAAAATAAACGACAATTTAGATTGACAAGTGCCATAACAGCAGAGAATAAAAAAAAAAATCAGTTACTGTATGGCTTTTTCATGATACCACCACCACCACCACCATCGTCATCATCATCATACTTTTTCCCACTACCACATAAGGTGAGTGAGGTCCAGAAACAAGAACATTAAGATATAAGAGTAGGGGAACTATAGTATGAAAAAGGCAGCACATTCATTCTCTAATCATTCAAGCTTCCAAACTCTCCGTTCCATCTCACATGCTCAGCGTTCCACACACAAGATACAGTATCGGTGCTAAGAAAATTATGGGATGCAGTCCTTGTCATGTACAGTTAAGGAGAGAAATTCTTAAATACTTCACAAAGATAATAACGAGCCAATGAACGTCAGCTTTCGAGACATAGTGATGACATCTGCAGAACTCAACAAACTTTTCAGAATTTTATGGAAGAGATTCATGACAGTTCGTCTAAAATGTCAAACTATATTTTGCCTGCAGCTGTAAGTATCTGTACATTATTCATCAACACTTTTCTATTAGCGGCTTTTTCTTTTGCTCTCTAACTCCAAACTTCACTTATTAACTCTCGCCTACCATATCCTTGAACTTTTTTTTTTTTTTTCGGCCTCCCATCCCACCTCTTTCCCTCCGACTCACTTAACCCTTCACGTCCCGAGCTATTTCGCACCTCCGACACCCCCCAATCCCTAGGTATTTTTTAATTTTTTTTTTGGGGGGCTAAAACCTCCACATTTGGTGAGAAACATCGAAAATTCATAGAGAAATCGCTCACCTGAGGTTTAAAATACTCGATCCAGGTAGCAGTACCTCTTTACCTTACTGGGTTTTCTAACAGGCTGGCACCAAAGAAAACGAGTTCTATGGGAGAGTAACTATTTCACACCACTCATAAACGGTATTTATTTATTTACTTGGTACGAATTTATTTGTAGTATGAGAGTATATTGGTTTTCAAACAGCAATATAGACATTATAAGCATTGTTTCACTCACTAACTCATCACCATACCTGACCTTTTTTTGCCACATTACCTGATCATCATTTCTGACTGTTTCTTCCTCTAAAGCTATGTAAACTTTGTCCTCCACATTGTCATCGATTGGGGAATCACTCTGGCCCTGAATGTCTTTATTGGCCAGGTCACTGGTAACAGGTGAATTGCTGAGACAATGGTGTGAATGGGGGGGAGGTTATGCGGTGTAAGGCATTGTCCCTGCTTGGCATCTTGTAGAGGAATAGAGGAAGGTGTCCCGTGTATACGTACAAAAAATCACGCGCGAAAATTGAAAATTGTGAAAATTATGAACCTTGCAATTGCGCGACGTACCAGTACGTCGTCAGGACTGGCAAATGCAAAATGTTGCAACGTATCCATATGTCAACGGGACACCTCGGGTTAAGTATGAGGAAGTATAAGTTTCCTCATTATTATAGTTTGCTTTTATTTACTAATGCTTTTTTTTTTCCCTTTGGGCATTGCCTTATGACACAACCCTGATCACTCGTCCCTCCACACAGCACTCCTCCACACCCCTCAGAGCTACTCACCATTATCCTTTTATTTTTTTATTTATTTATTTTTACCATCGTCCTCTTCTTTCAAGTTTTCTTCCATCCTACTTTTTTTTTTTTCTCCTCATCACTCCATTTTTCTTCACCAGTAAAGCACTGTCATGTTCCCTTTCTCCCCTTTCCTTTTTTTTTTTTTTTTTTTTAAATCAGGTCTTGCGTTTGTCGATATTTCCCACCTTCTCTGTGTCCCTCTCGTTCCTTCCATTCCTCTCTTCCTCTCATGCGTCCCTTCATCTAATTATATATCTCCTGTTGTGCCTCGTCAATTCTCGTCCTTCCTTCATTCTCTATCTTCCTGTACGTTCGTTTGTCCTTTGATCTACCACTTTATTTGCATCCCCTGCTTTCCTTTTATGCCTATCATTTCCTCTACTTCCCTCATCTACATTCATCCATCAGCCTTCCATCCCTCCCTCTCCCAGTTATCCCCTACCTACCTCTCCTTCCCCTCCCCCACCATTCTTTTCTCCAGCCCACCATCTCTTTCTTTCTTTCCTCACCTAATCCCCCTGTTCTCCCTTCACCCTTCCATCCCTCCCTCCCTCTAGTAATTCATCCTCCTGTCTCACTCTCTTACCTCCAGTCCATTCTTTTCCTTCTCATACATCCTCCTACCCTTAACTTGTATTCTGCTCAATTCATGCCTTTCCTCTTCAAAAATACCCCCTGTCTCTCTCTTCTCTTCTCTCTCCCTCTCCATTCTGCTCCTGCTCAGCTTTGACCGTCAATGGAGTATACACACCCATGGAAAAGGGGCAGTGCACTGAGAAGTGAAGTTGCTGCTGGGCCACCTAAATGAACCTAAATAGCTACCGTATTGTGTTGCTCCCACCCCTCTCAGGGTTCTTGTCCCTTTCTCTTCCCCCATCTCCTCTCTCTCTCTCTCTCTCTCTCACACACACACACACACACACACACACACACACAGACACACACATACACACACACACCGCTCGCTGGTGCAGTGGTAACGTTCTCGCTTGCCATCTGGTAGACGGGAGTTCGCGCCTCTCTCAGGTTGCGAAAAGTTTCACTGACGAAGTGGGTGGTTACTGTCCCCCTTGAGCAAGGGGACGGGTGTGTGCGTGTGTGAAGGTCACAGCCTTGCCCTTAGATCGGACTATATGAGCTCTCAGCTCCCTTCCGGGAGGGTAAAAGCTGACGATCACGACCATCAAGTGATCCTGACCGACCCGGTGAATTAATTACACACACACACACACACACACACACACACACGGCTACCAGTCTTGTCATGTTAGCAGTAAGAAAATTATTGTACAGTGTGTTTTCTATGATGGAGAAAGGAAGAGTTGAAAATCCATGAATATATAAATGAATTGAATGAATAATTAAAAGAATGTCAAAAATTTCAGTGAAAAAGGAATAAATGGATGATCTGAGACGAATGAGTGCGAATGAATGGCACAGAAATTTAACTGCGAATGAATATATGAAATAATGCATGTTTAAAGAAAAAGTAATAACGATGGAACGAAGACAAGGGGAAGAATGAGGAAATGGAGGCAGAAATAGAGAGCATGGGGTGGGAAGGGAAGGGGCGGAGAGGAAACTTTAGGGTAAGGCAAAGACATATGGCTAAAGTTTGGAATTTATGGCAGAGAGAGAGAGAGAGAGAGAGAGAGAGAGGGGGGGAGTACGAAGTAGCCTGACAATGTCGGAGTAAAGGTATTGAATATTGATGTTTTCTGTTTTTTCTCATTAACTTTATTATTCCTTGAGTCTGTTTCCTTCCATTTGTCTCGCATTATATTCTTCTCTTTCTCTCTCTCTCTCTCTCTCTCTCTCTCTCTCTCTCTCTCTCTCATTTTGTAATTGAGAAAAGCGAGTATGAGTAGCATGGCCGGACTGCATTTGAGGCCAGAAGAGGATGAAGCACAAGCTAAAGTACGTACGGACGAGAGAAGGAGAGGTGTGGGTGGGGGAGAGAGCTGGATGGTAAGAGAGAAAAGGGCAGGAATAGAGGTAATTCACCACAAGGAATAACCGAACAACACGGAAGTTCAGGGAGATAGAATGAGAGATTGAGGGAAGGTGAAAGAGAGAGCCGGGGGAACGAATGGTTGGAGTGAGACAGAGAGAGAGAGAGAAGGGGAGAAATGGATGGTAAGAGTGAGGATAGAAAGATGATCACGTAAGAGCACGGAAGAAGTCATCCAAACAGAGAGAATGAGGAAGGCGGTTTTTAAATAGAGTAAATTACAGTACTCCGATAATTGAGATTTTTTTTTCCCCTCTTTTCGTTTTTTTTTTTTTTTTTTTTTTTTTGGCCTATCAACCATTGGGGCCGAAGCCCCTGGTTATTAAGGCCATGTATAAATAAATATATAAATATATATATATATATATATATATATATATATATATATATATATATATATATATATATATATATACATTTAAACATATATACATATATATACAAACACATATATACATACATACACACACACACACACACACACACACACACACGCTTCCATGCATACATACAGACACACTTTCATGCAAACGTACATATATATATAATAATTTTATTTTTTTTTTATACCTTATATTATAGAGAAAAACTAATCTAAAGACCCTAAAATTGATCACCTAACAGACAAATCGCTAACCTATACTAAATCCTACAGAGACAAATAGCTAGACTTGCACTAATGGTAAAAATACCTCGACTAACAGAACACCATCGACTGCAGATATGTAATGCCTTTCTACATTACATACCTGCACTCATCACCTGGTGACTGTCAGTCGAGGCACAGCCTAATATAGGGGACATCAATATATGAAAGGGAACCAGACGAGTCAGGAACATTTCCATATACGTCAGCTGTCGTCCCTAATTAGAATAACTTAAGCAAGATAATATAATGTATTTACATAATTTGTACAGAAAGTGAAGAATCTCGCCCAGCAGACCACCATCAACTGCAAGTGCCCAATACCTTCCTATATTGCACACTTGCACTCATCAGCTGGTGACTGTCAGGCGAGGAACTTGGCTTAGTGTAGGGGACATCAATATTAGAAATAGATCGGTGGGAGGAGGAACTATTTAAAATATGTCAACTGTCAACCCTAATTAATATTACAATATATACATATTTACTCTTCATAAAAACCGTAACCACACAGTAAAAAAGTCACATCACTCTGATCAGTCCGGTCTCTCTCAAGAAAGCCATCAATTTATCAGTCATAACAATGTCCCCATCACCCAGGATGGTGGAAAGGGTGAAGGGGACGTCTACTGCGCCGCAGTAATTTATAAGTGAAGCACGTTCACGAATAAATCGCCGACAGCGCAGGATGATATGACTAATAGATAACACCGCATTACAGATGTCACAGTGCGGTGGGAAGCGTCTTTCCATATATGGTTTTATGTGGGTTAAAATGGTGGCATTAAGCCGTAACCGTGCCAACACTTTTTCTTCTAGGCGACTGGGACGGTTGGCAGTGTCCCAGTCGCCCAGGTACGGCTTACAAGTTGGAATATTTAGTCTGGTCCACTGACCTTGCCACAGAAGATTTATTGATTTCTTTCCGAGAGATAGACTCGACCGTAGATCACGAGGAACGTCCCAAGTCTCCTCGAGCTCTACAGCCGACTTTGCAAGTAAGTCAGCCTGCTCATTGCCGTAGATACGACAATGACCAGGCACCCAGATCAGCGTGAATGACTTGTTGCATGAATGCAACTTATTAACGATGCGGCCCTGGATCTCGTGAGAGTCCGTAGTGCAAGATGCAATTGCCTGAAGGGCTGATTTTGAAACTGAAAATATGACAAATGAGTCATGCCTAGAATTGAGAGCATAGTCTATGGCTTTGTCAATAGCAAAAAGTTCTGAAGTAAACACAGATGTATGAGTCGGCAACCGATACCTGAGGGCACATTCAGTCGACCACATGTAGTGCCACACATTTGATATTCATGTATGTATTTAGTAGTACTGTAATTTTAAGTTAGATAGGGTGTAACCTGAATATTAGTTTATAAGTTCCTACCCTAAGTAGTAATTCATATATTGATAATTACTGTAGGACTAACTCTATTTTTATATGTATGTATCTCTGTATCTATACAGTGGGTGATGTAATTGTAGATGTTGAGCTATGGGAATTCCCCGTCTCGTAGAGTAACGAATAACAGACAGATGCGCCAACTTTTATGCGTCGTTGCCGGGCGCCGAGTTTAAACCTTAAACAGAGTAATGATGAATATACAATTCTTTCCGTAACCTAGTTGTGAAATGTTTGCTAATGAAGCTGCTAGAACACAAGTATGTAAGATTAGCAGTCCAAAAGGCCTAAATAATGTCATTTGTGAGGATTTAAAGTCCCGTTTATCTTGGCCGTCACTAGATGGCATGAGCTGCTTTCAGATTCAAATTGAAATAGTAATAGAATCAGTATCTAAATTAAGTAAGGAATAAATCCCAAATTTTCCCCAATTCAGTCAAAAGTCTTGGCGTCATGGGTACACTGCTAAATAAATTGTAAAGAGAATTAAAACCCACCATATCGCAAAAACACAATCTCATTTGAGCTAGCAGTGGCGTCCTGTGGTGCCCGACAGGCCCCACTTGCTGCCCAGACATCGTGTGTAACAGACGTTCGTTTAGTTCCCCAGACACCGGCGACGTCCGTGTGAGCACGCCATTATTCCCAAGTATTGCCCATAGACTTTTACACTTACACTTACACCACTCACGAGTTATTTTTACAAACCGAAGGTAGTTGATGTGTTATTAATGATCCTATCAAGTGAACTTTTTTTGTAGATAAGGAATAGAAATATAAAAGTGATATGTTCTGTAACGGAAAAAAAAAATCAAATTCCTTAACTGTTCTCTTTCTTTAAAATTAATTTATTAGAAAAAATATTATCAGGAGCGTGGAAGGGAACTTACTGATTGTGAGCAATAATGTGATATTTGAGTTGTACCTCGAGGCTAAACAAGCCCGAGTGATTGGGTGTTCCTGGTGATTGTATTTCTTTTTTTGAATTATTCCTCGAGGCTAGACAGGCCCGAGAGATTATGTATTTCTAGTGACTATATAACATTGTTGATGATGAACTGTAAATAATACTGTCTTGATGTGGGAATCGAGAAAATTACATGAGGAGAATATATTATATGGGTGAAAGATGAACACAAATAATCATTCTTATTGACTCGAGGCTATGCCAGCCCGAACAGACAATTCATACCCTTGAAAATGTCCCTGTCTTGAGGCCATTGTTGAGCCCAAGAGTAACGGCCAAAAAAGAAAGTAAAGTACAACAACTCCATACCTCGCGTATACCAAATTGTTCGTCTGGTAATAATGTTAGAGGAATGATCACCCAAAAGCCTTAGTAACCTTTACAATCTTCTCTCATACTAAAAAGGGTCATGTAATAAAAAATGTTTTTGTGGAAATTAACAGAATTATTAAAGTATAGTAAAGGATATAGCATTTTCTTTTCTTTATTAGTATACCTAATCAAGGAAATTATGTCCTGAAGCCAAATTCACTCCCCTTCCAATTCAAGATTCCTTCGCTGAGGGAACGACAACCACCTGAGGTACCGACTAAATCTAACTCGGCCAAAAACTACAAACGCTACCACAATTCATTCTTTTCATAAATATTTACCATCCACTATATTAAGTCGAGTACCATTTGTATATCCATGGGTGAGTTGATCAATACCCACAACAGGTAAGAAAATACATACCCCTATCATCGTTACACTGGTGTTAGCCAGTGGCATAAAAGTTCTTAGCATCACACTGGTGAATACCGGCGGGATAACAGCTCTTAACTTTACACACACACTTGCACCCACACATTCACTCGACTTGGAGCCGTCGGTGTACAACTTATGGGACCCCAAGTGACGAACAATGATGTTACGAAACAAGTGGTGGACCTCCGCCTCCGGCGCCTTGGCCTTTGGTGCTGGGAGCCATGATACATCCACTGTAAAGCTGGGTGACTCCCAAGGCGCTATATTTTTTAGCACCAACTTCTCACAGTCACTGGGGTCCACACCAAGCTCCTGAGTCAGTAAGTGGAGGCGAGCGGCAAGTGGCCGACGCACCCCCCGCAGAAGGTGGTGGTATTGACGCAGGGGGGTACAGGCCACATTGCCGATATTACTTTTCCTTAATGTTCGTAGTCCATACGAAAATGCCAGGTGGTCACGGCGAATACGGAGGGGAGGCACATTCGCCTCCACTTCCATACGAGCTACACGGGTACACCGGACAGCTCCAAGACACATTCGCAAACATTTATTCTGCAACACATCCAATCCTTTCAGCGTGGCATCAGATGCCGAGCCATACACCTGTGCGCCATAGTCTAGCTTCGATCGAATAAGGGACTTATACACCATTAATAAAGAGTTTCTGTCGGCACCCCAGGTAGTACTCGCTAGGTACTTGAGGACATTTAACGGTTTATCACAACGAGCAAGCAAAGTATTAACGTGAAGTTTAAAATTCATTCTACGATCAAAATGTATTCCTAAAAATTTTACAGAATTTTGAAAAGGTACCGCCTGATTATCCAAAGTTAAGCACAAATTAGGTATGTTACGATTAGTGAAAACTATAGCGGCACACTTACGGATGGAAAACTTAAATCCCCACTGCAAGGCCCATTGGTGGACGGAGTCAAGGGCTGCTTGAATCCGCCCAGCCGAAAATTGTGCATTATGGGAAGAGTGCCATATTGCACAATCGTCAGCATAGAGCGAGTATTTAAGATTCCTCGGGATGGGAGCTGATGACAGAATATCATTGATCATAATACTAAATAAGGTAGGACTAAGCACACTTCCCTGCGGCACCCCGTTTTCCTGGATAAATATATCCGATGTTACGTTACGGGGCAATATGACAGAGAAGGTTCTGTCCCTTAAGAAATTTGAAATAAAAACAGGCAAATTTCCTCTTAAACCATAAGCATAGAGCTTCATTAGTATACCGTGTCGCCAGGTCATGTCATAGGCTTTATGGATGTCCAAGAACACCCCTATCATGAATTCTTTATTGGCAAATGCCTCTGCAATACAATGCTCCAAATTCATTAAATGATCTAGTGAACTTCTGTATTTACGGAAGCCACATTGTTGATCATTAAACAAATTCTTCGACTCTAAAACAAAAAGAAGCCTATTGTTAACCATACGTTCCATGACCTTACATAGACAAGAAGTCAACACAATAGGACGAAATGAAGTGGGATTCATAAGACGACCAGCCTCTTTGGGTATCGGTATGACGTGCGCAAAGTGCCATGAGTTTGGGAACGTTCGAGACGCCCAAATCTCATTGTACAATGCTAACATCTTAATCAGGTTGTCCTGATTAAGATGCTGGATCATACCGTACGTGATGGTGTCTGGTCCAGGGCTTGTGTCTTTACAGGATTTAAGGGCAAGGAGCAGTTCTTCTAGCATAAACTCTTGGTTGTACGGGGAGTTTACGTCTTCTGTGGCAAAGTCTAATATCTGTAGCTCAGCCGTGCGTTTATGATGTTGAAAACGCGGGTCATAATTGGCTGAGCTACTTACATGAGAAAAACTCCTGGCGAGGATGTTAGCAACGTCCACGGGCTCGTCATAGATATTATTATTTACGTGCAAGGTGGTGACTGGGAAATATGGGCCTTTATTATTTAATATTATTATGGTGGACCAGACTTTACGTAATGGTGTTGTACGAGTCACCGTGGACACAAAGGACCGCCAGGAGTCACGTTTGGCCCTTATTATTCTCCTTGCCTCAGCCCATGCCTGTTTATATGCAATAAAGTTTTCCTCAGTGGATTGACTATCAAAAATCCTGTATCTCCTATTGCGTTTTCTTAATGCTTGTCGGCAATCCGGCGTCCACCAATGTGCTCTATGCTTCGCATGAACTGTAGAAGTCTTGGGAATAGCAGCCTCAGCTGCGTGTAATATGGATTGGGTTATATTTTCGACCTTAACATCTATGGTCTCCCCAGATATATCTAAATTGGCGATCCTTGAGAAGGATCCCCAATCTGCTTTCTTATAGTTAAATTTTGGAGGTGGAGGGTCCGAAATGATGTCGCGTGTATAAGAAAGACAGATGGGTAAATGATCACTTCCCAAGGAGTCGTCGTAAGGGTCCCATGAGAGATCTTGATGTATACCAGGGGAGGCCAAAGATAAGTCAATGGCCGAAAAGTTACCAGTACGATCATCTACACGAGTCGCTCTACCATCGTTCAGAAGACAAAGGTTGGACTGTAGTATTAGGTCGGCTACTTGCTCCCCACGACCATCAATCCTCAAGCTACCCCATTGATAGTGATGGGCGTTAAAATCGCCCAACACTAATTTATTTCCAGGCAGATGTTCAACTAGTGAATTTAAAGCATCATTATCAATGGGGCCATGTGGAGGACAGTACAGAGAGCAAATAGACAGATACGTGTTATTAAATTTTACTCTGCACACGACAGCTTCCAGAGTAGAATATAGAATCACTTCCGTTTGTGGGTGTGATTTGTGTGTGTAAATGGCAACTCCGTGACCTTCATATCTTCTGTACGAGTGATAGTGTTTGAACTGTGGAGGATCAGGATGATCCTCCAGGCGCGTCTCCTGTAAACAAACAACGTCTGGCCTGTGTATTGACAGCAAGATTGCTATATCTCTCTTTTCGTGTAAACACCCACGATATATACTAATTTCGACTGATGTACTGAATGTGTTTTAGAAATATTACGATAAAAATTCACAAATGATCATTGCACACTTAGAGGGTAATTCCGGCTGCCAAAACTGACTCTACGATCCTATAATTAGTGATCCACCTTGAATGGTTAGAAAGTGAGAAAAAAAATCTTTGTATTTCCATTACGTCTACTTACAGGCATATGACATATCATTTACTTCTGCCATGATGCTACCAAACTTCTCTTAGCTTAGCAATGTTAGTGAACAGAGGCAAGTGACACGGTGTTCAGTAGAGGAGGTGAAACATTAGGCGAACTTTTGTCCCCGATTGTTCCCCTTCGGATCCGGCACTGGGTGTGTTACAGTTGAGAGACATTATTTCCTGCTCATGGCCTGCAAGAAAAATATATTTGTAATTGATTTGTCTTTGCCTATTTCTCTTCTGTAGTAACTTCTGTCCCTAATCATTCTTGTGTTCTAGCTACAGTCATTAATTCATTGTTTTCTTCTTTGTTTTATGTTTCGTTCCTTGACTAATATATTTTAATTTCTCGACCTCCGTATTCCTTTTCACATGTAAGTTTAGTAGTTCTCTCTCTCTCTCTCTCTCTCTCTCTCTCTCTCTCTCTATGTAATTAGTGTATATAAAAGTTTACGCCATATTTCTCAGGGTACATTTTTTCGCATTTACACATACCACCCAACTTTGGCGAGAGACTAACCTCTTCAATATGATGACGTACTTTTTCTATTCTTGTTGCCTCGCGGTGAGTTAGATATCACCTTCATTAACCCCTTTAGTATGACAGAAATATCACAAGTTGAATAAATAATCAGTACATAATGCGATTAAGATAAGCATGCCATGAGATTGCGAGGGAAAATGGACGTTGTTGTGGACCTGGAATCGTCTGGACGTGAACCTGTTGAACTGCTGACTGACGTTGCTCTTCTCCTGGAGTTCACCATCCTCCTTTCAAGTAATAAGAAGAAAGCTAGAAGACGTTTATACAACCGGCCAGTTGATCCATCTGGTTTTGTCAGTCATCATGTGAAGGTCTGTCCAGCACATAATGCATGTACAGGCGCATACATTGTTTGGTTTTGTCGTGCTGATAGAGCAAGGCACTTAACCCCTTTAGGTCGAGGACATCCTTGGTACTTTATTAACGTTACGACGAGAGTATATTTAGCTGTGGAGTGCACCCGAGTAGTGAAGGAGTTAATGAAGGCTATACGCAATCCTCTATGCACGTATATTCTCTCCTGAGGTATATAAAAGCTTTTGATGGTAGAAATAATTGGAATATATTGAAAGGGTTAAGAGTACATATCTGGCGTGCCCGAGCGCTTATGCATTTAGATGGTATCTACCAATACTCTGTCCAATATAATAATAATAAAAAAAAACGATTACCGACCTGTATCAAGAAAGTGCTACGAAAATGACGTAATGCTGCAGTATTGCCTCACTCCGCCAGAGCTACGGGAAATAAGCTGCGAGAGAAAAAAAAAAAAAAAACAATCAGCCAAGTAAGTTGACGCGTTATAGTATGGGCTAACTAAGCTAGTACTGCCATCATAGTTCTTCTCTCCTCTCATCTTTCACTGTTCCTTCTCTTTCTCTCTCTTTCCTACACTTTCTCTCTCTCTTTCCTACACTCGGGCCGACAAAGTGAAAAGCTGACCTTGATACCCATGTCAGGTCAAGGGTCAGGTCGGGCCAACATCAGGAGGTCATTGTGTTAAGACGGGCCTTGCGGGACACACGTGACCCACAAGTTTACAAACAAGGAACACTACAGGGAATACTTCATAGGGGGGCCGCAGAGAGAGAGAGAGAGAGAGAGAGAGAGAAGAGGAAGGATGGGCAGAGAAGGGAACAACGGGACAGAAAATGGACGGGGTGACAGAGAGGACGGAGAAAAAGCAGGGGGCAGAGAAGGAGGGGAAGAGAGGAGCGTAGAAGGTAGAAAAAGGAAGGGAGGGAGAAAAGGGGATGGGGGTAGAGAAGGAGAGAAAAGAAGGGGAGAAGAGACAAGGGACGGGGAAGGAAAAAAGTGGACCAAACCCAGGTGAAGGGAAGTATGTACTGTGGGTGCGTAAAGTGAGAAAGGAAAGAATAATGGAATAGAGGAAAGGAGGGAAGGAAAGGAGGATCGTAGGGATTCAAACAGGGTAAGATGAAGGTCAGAATGAGCAAAAATTAGAACACGGAGACAAACCCAAGGACGAAAGATCTGAAGTGTGTATAGGATCTAATAGGATAATACAGCAGGAGAAGATAAAGAGCAAAGAAAGACGAAACAAAAAGGAAGGATAGAAAGAGTTAGTTTCAGTACATACTGTAGAGTTACATAGTGCAGTCTCAGAGACATCAAGATCCTTCCTATGTGGTCAGACCTTTATATTATTAGAAAAACTTGTTTTCAAATTGCAGATGTTTAGGAACTGGACATTAAAGCAGAGGGCAAAGGAAAAGAGGGATAGGGTAAAAAAACAAGTAGAGAGTAGAGGAGGGCAAAGCGAGATTAGAGGAAGAAGAAAGGAAAGAAGTACTACAAATGCATCATTGCACGTTTAAGCACTATATTAAAAATCAGTTTTATTCTTCAGATGAAACTGAGATGAAAAGGAAAGAAAAGATGGAGAGTGACCAAAAGCATGAGGACAGTCAAGTAAAGATTAAGAATGGATGAAAGAAGGAGTATATATATATATATATATATTGTTACATAGCCTATGATTTCATCATCCTTTGTGTAATTTTAACGCACAGTATGCTGCATGTTTGATCACGAGCGTGTTCTGCCTCAGTCCCCCCCTTCTACCGTTATAGTAGAGTAAGTCGTCCTTTCTGTTGTTCAGAGCGGGATTGTCAACTCTTTGTCCCCATGGCTTCATTTGCGCGTCCTTCTTACAAGTTGTATTAAGCTCTGCCGGCCCCTATATAATGAGCTCAGTCTCTGCATTATTGCCACTTAGATCTACTCCTCATTTTGTTCACATCTCTGTCCTCCCCTGTACAGTTGTTATTGTTGTGAGTGCTCAGGAAGTCTCCAACCATCTAGCAGCTGTGTAATTTGAGTATAACTGTTGTTGCATTTTTTCTTGTGCTGTATAGCATAGGGATAATTCTTAAGCCTAGTGAGGTTTTTTTGTGATTCATGTAAAGGTTCTTTTTGTCAGTCATTTTTGATAATATTTTGTATCAATAATAATATATCTTGCATTCACTGAGTATTGTCTGGTATCTCATTTTGACAGGGCTAACTTAGATAAATTTACTCTTGCTAATTTCGTGTTAATAGAGGCTATTGCAGTTAACCATATATTTAACCTGTTTTTTGCCATTACATTATCCTTATGAGTCCTGAATGTTTTGTTGTTAGTTTGAGCATTAAACTTTAACTTGTAATTTTATCTAACTCTTTTGTTTTGAACCTGGAACTTTACGGGACAGTAGTGATTTTTAGTATTCTCACTTAAAGTGTACATTATCTTTCGTTGTTCCGTCCCTGCAGGAGGCTCGTGTGAAGGAAGCTGAATTTCAAGCACGTGCTAAGGAGGCTGAGTCTCAGGCTAAGGAGGCTTGTGTTAAGGAGGCTGAATTTCAAGCAAATGCTAAGGAGGCTGAATCTCAGGCTCGGATTCAGGAGGCACAGATACAGGCACAAGTTGAACTTGCCAGGATTCAGGCAGACCATGAGTATCGCATGAAACAAGGTGGAACTGGATCATCTTGCTCTGATGATTTTGATGTGGCTAAAAATGTTAAACTTGTCCCTCCTTTTAATGAGTCTGATTTAACAAAGTATTTTCAGTTGTTTGAGAGGGTAGCTACAGGTTTTAATTGGCCCAACGAGTATTGGCCAGTACTCCTTCAAACTGTTCTCGCCGGTAAAGCTCAAGTAACTTATGCATCTTTGCCTCAGGATCAATCTGATAATTATGATGTAGTTAAGAGCTTAATTCTTAAGGCCTATGAGCTTGTTCCTGAAGCCTATAGAGTAAAATTTAGGACAACTTACAAGCAAGATAAGTAATCCCATGTTGAGTATGCAAAAATCAAAGAAGATCTGTTAGAGCAGTGGTTAAATTCTAAGAATGTGGATTCTGATTTTGGTAAATTTAAGCAGATGATTTTGCTGGAGGACTTCAAGAGGTGTATTTATAAAGATGTAAGCCTATATCTTGAGAAAAGAATAGATAATTTGTCTGATGCTGCAGTTTTAGCTGATGAATATGTTCTCACTCACAAGAGATATTCTAAAGAAAAAGGGAAAGCTGAGAGTAAGTACGTTGCCTCTACTCAGAGTACAGGTAACAGGAAAGAGAATAAAGATGATGTTTCTCAGGAAGTAAATACCAGCTTCACCTCTAGATTTCAGAAAAGTAAATGTACTTATTGTAGTAAGCTTGGTCATACTACGGAGAAATGTTTCAGGAGACAGCGTGATGTGAACAAAAAGGAGTCTTTAAATATTCAGTCAATTGGTCTAGTGTCCACTCTTGAGAGTTCCCAGAATGCTTTAACTGAGTTAACTGAACCTGCTTTGAGGGGTAACTTAAATTCTCATGATGGAGCTCCTCTTTTGAGCAGTAACGTGGGTGACACTCTCAAGAGTTCATGTGCTAATTTCCTGTCTGATGGTTTTGTCAGTCCTCTGGACAGTAATGACAGGAAATCAGTTAAAATATATCGTGATACAGGTGCTTGCCAATCCCTTATGCTGACCAGTGTTCTAGGCTCTAATGCTAATTCCTCTGATGAAACTGTAATCTTACAAGGTGTAGGGAATAATTACTTCTCTGTCCCTCTGTGCAGAGTGAATTTAGAGTCTGGTTTTGTTAATGGTTCCGTTATGGTTGGGTTGGTTGAGACACTCCCAATGTCAGGTGTAACTTTCTTACTTGGAAATGATATTCGTGGAAGTTAAGTGTGTCCAGCTCCTCAGTTATCTAGTGAGCCAGTGGCTGCGTCCCAGGATTGTGATGTCCCTGATGTGTTCTCTGCATGTGCTGTCACTAGGGCTAAGTCTAAAGTTACTGGTGATTTAGAGGATAATGATGATGATGATGATGTTATCCAAGCTGACACTTTTCTTGCTAATTTGGACCACTCACCAGATGAGGCAGTACCCCGTAGTGTTGATAATTTGTCTCGTCAAGAGTTGGTTGAGTTGCAGGTTGCTGACCCTGAGTTGAAAGGTCTAGCTAACTCTGCTTGCAGTGAGGAAGAGTCAGCTGGTGCTTCTACTTGTTATTATATAAAGTCAGGGGTACTTATGAGGAAGTGGAGATCCCCAACAGCATCAGCCGACTGTGAATGGGAGGTTGTACATCAAGTTGTCATCCCTCGTGTTTGTAGGCAGGATATCATTAGAGTGGCTCATGATTCCAGTTTGGCAGGACACCTTGGAGTTAGGAAGACTGTGGCACGCATTTTGAAACACTTCTACTGGCCAGGTATCTTCAGGGATGTTTCCTGGTATTGTAAGTCTTGTCACACCTGTCAAGTTGTGGGGAAGTGTAATCAGACCGAAAAGGTTGCACCTCTAGTTCCCATTCCTCCTTTTGAGGCGCCTTTCACCCGTATGTTGGTGGATATTGTGGGCCCTCTTCCTAAGACTTCTTCAGGATTTTCTTATGTGTTGACCCTGATTGATATGGCTACTCGTTATCCTGAAGCCATTCCACTTACAAATATCTCAGCAAAGAACGTGGTTAAGGAAATGCTAGGGTTTTTCACAAAGTTTGGTCTGCCCAAGGAGGTACAGTCAGACCGGGGAAGTAATTTCATGTCAAACGTTTTCAAGCAGTCTCTGAAAGAGCTGGGCATCACCCAGATCACGTCTTCAGCTTACCATCCCCAGACTCAAGGAGCGTTGGAGAGATATCATCAAACACTCAAATCGATGCTCAAGAAATACTGTTTGGAACATCAGAAAGACTGGGATAAAGGTCTTCCATTTGTTGTATTTGCCGCAAGAGAATCTCCAAATGAATCACTGGGCTTCTCACCTTTTGAACTAGTGTTTGGCCATGAAGTAAGAGGACCCCTTAAGCTACTGAAGGAATGCTGGCTGTCGGAGGAAGATGACGTCAACCTGCTGGAGTATGTGATGAAGTTCAAAGAACGGCTGTCCACTGCTTTACAGTTGGCGAGAGAGAATTTAGGAGCTGCTCAGGAGAAGATGAAGACTTGGTATGATAAGAAGTCCAGGTTACGCCACTTTCAGCCAGGAGATCAGGTTTTGATTCTGCTACCTGTTCATGGGCAACCTCTTCAAGCCAAGTTTAGTGGTCCTTATTTCGTGGAGAAGAAACTCAGTGATGTCAACTATGTCATCGCCACACCAGATCGTAGAAAGAACAAGCAACTATGTCACATCAACATGCTAAAGTTATATCACAGGCGGGACGAAAATAATCCAGTCTGCACTGTAGCTGTTCCACCCGAGTCTGCAAGTGAAGCTCTCCCATGCAGTATGAGCCTGAGTGATAGTTTGGGGAAGAATCCTGATATCATGAATGATCTCCAGACTAAGCTTTCTCATCTGCCTCCCGAGGAAAGGCAGGAGTTTTCGGCATTACTGCAGGAGTACCCGCAAGTGTTCCATGCTACTCCAGGAAGAACCACTGTGTTGATGCATGATGTCGATGTTGGAGACGCAAAGCCAATTAAACTGCCTCCTTACCGTGTGAACCCAGTGAAAGTTCCTCTCATCCAGAAGGAGCTTGGCTACCTGTTGGACCACAAGATGATTGAGCCCTGTCAGAGCGAGTGGAGTTCTCCTGTCACTCTAGTCCCTAAGCCAGGGGGGTCACAGCGGCTTTGCATTGACTACAGACGTGTTAATCAGATAACCAAGGCCGACACTTACCCTCTCCCTCGCGTGGAAGATTGCATAGACAAGATCGGAAAGGCTAGGTACATAAGTGGGTTTGATTTGTTAAAGGGATACTGGCAAGTACCTATGACTGAACATGCTAGGGAGATCTCATATTTTGTAACACTAGGAAAGAAAATGTTATTGCAGATTGCTTATCTAGACTTTAGACAGATTGTTTTAGAGTAATAAGAAATTTCCTTAGTAAATTTCTTTTTTCTTTGTGAGGAGGTGTTACATAGCCTATGATTTCATCATCCTTTGTGTAATTTTAATGCACAGTATGCTGCATGTTTGATCACGAGCGTGTTCTGCCTCAGTCCCCCCCTTCTACCGTTATAGTAGAGTAAGTCGTCCTTTCTGTTGTTCAGAGCGGGATTGTCAACTCTTTGTCCCCATGGCTTCATTTGCGTGTCCTTCTTACAAGTTGTATTAAGCTCTGCCGGCCCCTATATAATGAGCTCGGTCTCTGCATTATTGCCACTTAGATCTACTCCTCATTTTGTTCACATCTCTGTCCTCCCCTGTACAGTTGTTATTGTTGTGAGTGCTCAGGAAGTCTCCAACCATCTAGCAGCTGTGTAATTTGAGTATAACTGTTGTTGCATTTTTTCTTGTGCTGTGTAGCATAGGGTTAATTCTTAGGCTTAGTGAGTTTTTTTTTTTTTATTTATGTAAAGGTTCTTTTTGTCAGTCATTTTTGATAATATTTTGTATCAATAATAATATATCTTGCATTCACTGAGTATTGTCTGGTATCTCATTTTGACAGGGCTGACTTAGATAAATTTACTCTTGCTAATTTCGTGTTAATAGAGGCTATTGCAGTTAACCATATATTTAACCTGTTTTTTGCCATTATATTATCCTTATGAGTCCTGAATGTTTTGTTGTTAGTTTGAGCATTAAACTTTAACTTGTAATTTTATCTAACTCTTTTGTTTTGAACCTGGAACTTTACGGGACAGTAGTGATTTTTAGTATTCTCACTTAAAGTGTACATTATCTTTCGCTGTTCCGTAACAATATATATATATATATATATATATATATATATATATATATATATATATTCCACTGCACTTTAACAACAACGAACTAGAAATTCAGTGTCATACATCAAGTAGAATCTAAGGCTGAATCAGAGAAAGAGAGGAGGGGTAAAAAGGATGAAAATCAGGATGAAATTAAAAGATAAAAGTTTAACCCTGGATAGGCAACCTGAGGTAATAATTTCCCACTAACTGTTTCATTGGTTGCCACGTGGTAATTGCGTGGGCTGCGAATCACTGCTTCCCTGTACCTTCACCTACCCTCAGACCCTCTTTGTTGGTGGGGGTGTCTTATTTCTACCCCAGCTCCTAGGTGCTTGTACTTGTGGGAATTATATACCCCAGGTTACCGTCCATGGTACTGAGAAGCACTGCTTCCACAATATGCATGTTTATAATATTTTTTTCTCATACTTAGAAAATTATCTGATACTCAGGTTTAGATTTAAAAAAAAAAAAGCACAATGGTTCTATGTCTATCCTGTATTATTGCAGCACATTAAATACGTACCTTTTTTTTTTTTTTTTTTTCGTTGGGTATATCCTACTCAAGTTTTCCTACAGTGTTACGATTGGTAAGGTTGCCTATCCAGGGTTAACCTCGAGTCATATTTTGAGATGAAGTACGCAGGCCTGAAGGACAGAAGACGATAAAAGGGGAATGAAAGGGGACAAGGAAGCGATTCACGCAAAGTTTGTAGTGAGAAGCTGGGTTAGGATGGGGCATTGAGTGGACAAGATTGTAGTGAGAGAGAGAGAGAGAGAGAGAGAGAGAGAGAGAGAGAGAGTCGGGATGAGAATGTAGTAAAATGAGATCACGTAAGGAGAGAAGTGTGAAAGAGTTGGTGATGCAAGGGTGAAGGTGGCCAGAGTGCATAGTTGAGTGAAATCGATGCAAAGCGTGTTTATCTGAAAAGTAGTGATAACTGAGTGAGGGAGGGGTGAGTACAGGTGCTGAGTGTAAGGGCCGGGGTGATGAATGATGTACGGTTGCAGGTAGGGGTCATAGTAGGTGTAAGGGAGCGAGTAGGTATAGGGGACAATGTAGGTGTGCATGTAGGGTTGAGGTAGGGTGTAAGTGAGCAGGCAGGGGAAAGGGAAAAAGTAGGGGTGCAGGTTGGGGTGAGGAAGGGTGTATGGGAGCAGGTAAGGTATGTAATGTGGCAGGCAGGGGCGAGGAAGGATGTAGGAAGACAGGAAGACAGAGGTGAAGGAGGATGTAGTGAAGAGACAACAGCGATGAGGGAGGTCAGGCGTAAGCGAGGGTGTTGTATAGAAGGGTGAGGGGTGAGGGAGGGTGTTGTGCGTGAAGCTAGGAGTGAGACAGGGTGTAATGCAGGAGGACAGAGGTGCTGGAGAATGAGAACAAAGGTGACTGTTTGACTTAGCAGGGTTGAGGGAGGCTGCTGTAACTGAGGCCAAAAGTGACTGTGGATGTTGTAGGTGAGGGCAGTGTTTCGGGTGGGTATGTGTGAGAGAAGAGTGACTAGAAATCCCTTGGACAAAGCTAGTGTGGTAGCGATGAAAGTGACACCAGGTATTAATGTACAGGTAGGTGTATACAGTGTGTGTGTGTGTGTGTGTGTGTGTGTGTGTGTGTGTGTGTGTGTGTGAAATGAAACAAGGGGTACTGTTGCCATAGCAGGTGATAGCAAGGGTGAATGCGTGTGTTATAAGACAATAGATTACTGTAGAGTGAATGTGTGAAGGCAGGGTGATTGAATGTTGTAAAAACAAGGGTGAGGATGTTGTGGGGGTGATTGTGGGTGTTGTCAGTGAGGCCAGAGGTGAGGGTAAGCGTGAGGGTGGGGCCCGCTTGTGAAGTCAGGGGTGAAGTGAATCTAGGTGAGGGGCAGGAGAGACATGCGGGTGGGAAGTGGACAGAAGGCCATAGGAAAGAGGCATAGAGGGGAACGAGGAACAGTGGAATAGGAGAGGGATGGTGGTAGGAGGGGAGACGCAAGGGAGTCCGAGAAAGAAAGGATATGAATGCTGCTTGCGAGTAGGAAAGGGGTAGGGCATTAGGAAAGGCCGACTGGAGAGTCTGAGAGGGGTAGGGCGAGTTGGAGGAGTTGAGGGGCAGGGAGAGGGGTAAAGTGATTGAGAGGGCTAGACTTAGTAAGGGAAACAGAAGATAGGAGGGAAAAGCGGGCATGGGAGAGGGAAATGGAGGAACAGGAAGGAGAAGGCGGGTTTGGAGACAGGGATGGGGGGTTAGAAGGGTCAGGGGGATCGGAAGGACAGGGAGGGAGTCATTGGAATTGGGCAAGGAGGGTAGAGAGGGTAGCAGAAGGGCAAGAGATTTAGAGTGACGAGGGTTGAATGAGGGGATGGAGGTAGATGTGGGGTTGAGGGTAAGAGGGGGAGGGACAGAGGGAAAAGAAGAGGAAAGGCAAGGAGGTAAGAGGGGGCATGGCGGTAAGAGGGAGCAGAGGGGAAGGAGGGGTCAAAGTGAGATTTGATGGTAGGTGTTCAGTTCCTTACAGAGTGGCCGACCAGCTGAATGTGGGAGGGTGGCTGTGAGAGTAGTAGGGAAGCGGAAGTAGGAGTGTAAGGAGAGCGGTGGGATAGGGGAAGAGAGAGTGGGGAGAGGAAGTGATGTAGAGGGGGTTAGGGAAAAGAAGAGGGACTAAAGTACGAAAATAATGCTGAAGGGAGAGGGGAGTTGGGAGAAGAAGGGGAAAAAAGTGGAAAATAGACGAATGAAAGGAAATGAGGAGAATGGTGATAAAAGTGAAACTAAGGGAGGAAGAGAAAATGTAGGAGAGGGAAGGAGATGAGATAGATGAGGGGAAAGGGAAAAGACAGGGATCAAAGAATAGAAAAGATGAGAAAGGGATAGGACAGACGTGAAAACACTGAGATGGGGAAAAGATATCAAAAACAATGAAAAGGGAGAGAAAGATGATTAGTACAGGAAGAGGAGAAAATGAGTATCAGAGGGAAAGTGCTTGATATAGATTTATCCATCTGACGTAGGTCAGATATTAAACATACAAGAAGAGCCAACACGAAAGTGCTTACAATCTTCTAAACATATTACAGGACACTGCAACCTCAACGGGGTGGCCGCCTTCCAGTTAATTAGTGCACACCTGTCGAGTGATTTATTTGACTGTCATTTTTTTTTTTTTTTAAGGTGTCTAGTTGCCCGTGAAAAATGAAAGAGTAAATAGGGAGTGTCGTCCTGTCTCGGCTACTTTCCTTTCCTTGGGGGAAGCAGCCTAGGTATATAGATAGATAGATAGATAGATAGTTCCTTCAAACCTCTATCACATTTCTACCTTTTTGTTTCACTAAACACATTGTTACTTTTCTTGGTCAACCTTTAATCATCTATGTGCATAATGCATATATATGTATTGATCAGTACTTATCTCCCCATTTGTTTACTTACTGTATTATGCGTCTCGAAAAGTTTTCAAATGTAACAACTAAGTACCTCCTAAATCTCGTCTTTATAGTCCTTCATAAAAGCCAATTGTTAAAAGGTGGAGGGGAAATTCTCTTGCTGGCGTCTTCATGTCGGCTATGGCCGATCTACACGTAGCTAATTGTCTGAGATTTTTTGGCAGGGGTTTAAAGCTTTCCATTTGGTTTTAGCTTAAGAGAGACCAAGAAAGATGTTCAGGACTAGATGAAGAAGACGAAAATGTATACAGAGCAGAAAGAAATGAATTAAGCACACATTGAAATAGAGGATGGAAAACAGAGGTAAACTGAGAGCGAAACGTTGAACAGGTATGGAGGAAAAGAATGGAAAATATAGTTAATAATGATGAACAGAGACAATATAGCAGCAGGCACAGTCGAATGGGATGGAAATATAAAACCTGAGGTTGCACATATAGGAAACAGACATGATGATGATGATGGAAAAAAAATAGACAGAGAGAGCGAAATGGGAAGCAGAGATATACAAGCGGGATGGAAATGCAGATTAGTAGAGGGAAGAAAGGTAGAAACATGACGGATTCGATAGATATATAGGTATATAGAGAAAAATGGGAAAACATAGAAGGGGGAAGGGGAAGACAGAGAAGCAAAGAGAGGGTGAGGAACTAAATAATAGACGAAAGGAACAAATATGTTAAGTGAGTCAGTAGGAAAACAGACACACGTACATGGGAAAAAAAAAATACAAACTTGAAACATAAGTGAAAAGGGAACAAAAATAGAAAGACAATGAAATAAAGACAAAGAAATGTCACGCAAACAGAAGAGAAATATATACAGAAAACTATCACTCGCCACCACAAAGAGAAAACAATACATTTTAGTATGAAATCATCTCTTTTTAGACACTTTAAGGGATATGAAAGTTCCGTGTGATAAATCTACATGAAAACGCGCATTTTATGTACAACTAGAAATGGAATATATTATCGTATAAACAAAAATACCAAAGAAGTATATATTTTGTACGAGAAACACGAATGAAATGAGAGAAAAAAATAGCAATACCTGGGACCAAAAAATATGATCATGGAACATAAAGGAAGCATATGAAAAATGTCATAAGAAACGGGAGTGAGAACTGAAGATTATGAAAAGACGAAAAACTTGTGAGGACGTAGTGCGATGTGGCCGTGGAGAGGAAAATTATCCCTGGAAGAGAGAGAGAGAGAGAGAGAGAGAGAGAGAGAGAGATGAATATGTATCTAACAGTGACACAGCATCGAATGAAAATACTTATATAATATGCATACTCTAACAGAGATAGAGAGATAGGCAGATGTATAATAGGCAGATACTGTAGATACGCTCGGGAACCACAATTTCTAGCCATCCGTGTCGTGGACAAAGAATAGGACCGGGTCCTTTCTGGACGGCGGCCCACTCTATCAAGCGATAATACATGCAGTTACACACAAATTATCAGTCCTTCGAAGCTTTGCTGTCTGTCATGTTCTGCTCTTTTTGTTCTGTATCTTGATAATGTATGGATTCATATGTGGCAATATATATCAATATAAAACTGCTTATTATTTGCAATAAATAAATAAATAACGTCATAGCAACTGGACGTGAAGGAAAACTCCCCCACACTGGAGTTACATGAAGGTCAGAAGCACCGCCTTACAGGTGAGCGCCCTGACGTCGTGGGTAGCAGAAGACCTGTTGTGTTAGAGCAGATACGAGTGCTCAAAGGGTAATTATCATCCTGCTTTCTTTGAAGTGAGGATGAATCATGGGTGTAAGGGAAAAAATGTGCTCCTGGACGATGGTGACAATGACCAGTGGGTAAACTGTCTCGCTCGGTATATGGTAAAGTATTTTCAGGAAGCAATTGCTGGGGATGAAGCTTAATGTTGTAAAGCACACACACACACACACACACACACACACACACATAATGATGTTAAATGAGTGTGATAACTCTCGTCTTGCCTTCTCCCCCCCCCCTCCCACTTGCCACACACTTGACATTATAAGGGTAACAGTAGTCTCGTCTCGCCTGTCCACACACACACACACACACATTTACACCGCTCGCTGGTGCAGTGGTAACGTTCTCGCTTGCCAACTGGTGGACGGGAGTTCGCGCCTCGCTCAGGTTGCGGAAAGTTCAATGATGAAGTGGGTGGTTACTGTCCCCCCTGAGCAAGGGAACGGGTGTGTGCGTGTGTGAAGGTCACAGCCTTGCCCTTAGATTGGACTATATGAGCTCTCAGCTCCCTTCCGGGAGGGTAAAAGCTGACGATCACGACCATCAAGTGATCCTGACAGACCCGGTGAATCACACACACACACACCTAGGAATTCTGAGAGAGAAGGAAGGAAGGGAGAAGTACGATGGAAGGAGTGTAAGAATGTAAGGGATAAGAAAGTAGGAGTGAAGGAGGGAAATAGGAAAGGAGGAAAGAAGAGAAGGAAGGATGGAGTACAGGGAGGACGGAAGGGTGAATGAAAGGAGTGAATGGGAGAAGTGGAAAAAAAAAAAAAGGGAAAGAAGAAAGAGGGAAGAAAGAAAAAAAAAGAAAGGAAAGAAGGAAGAAGCAAAGAAAAGAGCGCGGAAAGTAGACGAGGAAGGAAGGATGGAGAGAAGGTAATGGAGTCAAAAGCCGAAATACCCCAAGAACTCACAACAAACGCCCAGAGGAAAAATGGTCTTCCCAAATATTTAGAGAAATTCACATACTTTTGGGCCATAAATAGGGGTGGGGGTAGAGTGGTTTACGTACTTAGAGAGAGAGAGAGAGAGAGAGAGAGAGCAAGTGTTCGTTAACCAGAATGTGTATATGTTTGTATGTTAACTTATTTGTACCTGTGTGTGTGTTTGGCTTCATAAGATTCGCTTACCACTGTATGTGTGACAGATGTTGTGTACCGGTATATGCAGACACATGAGAGTTATCAGTGTGTGTGTGTGTGTGTGTGTGTGTGTGTGTGTGTGTGTGTGTGTGTGTGTGTGTGTGTGAGTGTGTGTGAAGTATGCGGGGTGAAAGTGTGAGCTTGTGGCTTGTTTTTTAGGTGGTTTAGGAGACTTGGAAACACCTTTTTATTGGGAATATTATATCGGTATCTAAGTTTTCTTTTCCTTTTATATTTCTTACACATCTGCTACGATATTCATTGATTCAGTAACATAAAAGCGTATAAGAATATAAAACAGGCAAGAACGAATTTTTGAGGAAGATGGGTTAGGAAATCATTAGGCCGATTGGAAGGTTAACTTTTCCGCACGTCATCCAGCAGGTAGGTTATCTGACCAACCCTAACCTGACGCAGTTCAATTCAGTCAAACCCTAACTCAGCGGCATATTCTGAAGCAAGGGGAGTCCTGAACTAGTTGCAGTAAAGAACGAAGTCTAACATGTATAAACATAAGAGAGAGAGAGAGAGACGAGTAGAATACAATGAAGGGATCTCGAAAACCCTAGGTAGAACGAATTATACGAGTAGAGCGGTGAGTAATAGTTTTCAGAAACCCTGCCTACGACTCGACCCTCACACGCCCAGAAGATAAGGTGGAAATGAAACAAAAGAATAAATGAAGAAGAGGGGAAGAGGGAAGGACAGAGAATAAAATGAGAGGGGAGATGAGATGAGAGGGGAGAAGGGACAAAATATAGGGAGGATGGGAAAAGAAGGAAGAATGGGGATAGGAGGAGGGAAGGATAAGGGGATGGAACCAAAGGGGACAAGGGAAGAAGAAAGAAGAAGAGAAGAGGGTCGAAGAGCTGGAAGGAACTTGAGAGGAGGAGGGAAACAGACAGGAGTAAATAAAGAGAGAAGGGAGTTAGAAGGACAGAGGAAAAGGGGAGAGAGGATGACAGAAAGAGAGGGGAAGTTAGAGAGAACGGAGGAGGGAAGAGGAGTGGAGGAAAAAAGTAAAGGAGAAGAAAGATGAAAGGGTAGACGGAAAACAGGAAGAAAGGGTAAAAAGGAAAGGGAAACACAGAAAAATAAACAGGGGAGGAAGAGACGAACATGGGGAAGGAAAGAGGTGAGATGGTGAAGGAGAGGTAAGAGTGAAAGAATGAGAGGGAAGATGAGGAAGTATTGGAAAAAGTTACAACGAACGAAAAAAAAAAAAATCTGGGAACGAGGTAGAGAAGAGGTGAGGGATGAAGGTAAGTGAAGAAGAACGGTGAGGGAATATGGGAGAGGAGAGCTGGAGAAGGAGGAGGGAGAAATGGAAAAAAATAGGTAGGAAAAAGAGAAACAGAAGAAATCCAAGAGAGGAAGATGGAGAAGAAGTTGGAAAAAAAAAAGACTTAAAAATGGAAGATGAGAAGAAGTAGGAACGAGAAGGAATGAGAAAAGGAGAATAGGAAAGAGAAACGGGAGAAGGCAAAAGGGTAAGAAGAGAAAGGTAAGAAGGAGGAGGAAGAATAAAAAACTGGACGGTCACGCAGGATGTTAAATCGAAAACGGGGTACCGTGCTAAAAGGCGGACAGCGTGACCAGGAGAGAGAGAGAGAGAGAGAGAGAGAGAGAGAGAGAGAGAGAGAGAGAGAGAGAGAGAGTATAAAAGGAAAAGAGCAATAAAAAATATCAGACAGAAAGAAACTAAACAGCTCAAAACAGACAGACAGACAGACAGACAGACAGACAGGGACAGAGAGAGGGAGGGGGGTGACAGACAGACAGAGAGGGAAGGAGGGGGTAGGGATTGTGGGAGTGAAGAAAGAGTAGGGAAGAGAGAGAGAGAGAGAGAGAGAGAGAGAGAGAGAGAGAGAGAGAGAGAGAGAATCGAAGAGGAGGTAGAAAAAAGAGAAGGAAGGGAGGGAGATTGCTTGGAGAGAGAGAGAGAGAGAGAGAGAGAGAGAGAGAGAAACGCGTGGCAGAGAAAAGGAAGAAAGAGGAGGCAGGAAGTCAGTTTATCAAGGAGTGTACGAGAGAGAATGAGTTCTCTCTCTCTCTCTCTCTCTCTCTCTCTCTCTCTCTCTCAAGCAAGCAAGACCAGTCGCTACAAGCTAATATGAGTGTACTTAGTGTCAGTAAGCTCAACTTAGGTAAAATAACGCGTCTTTCATTTTATTCTCAGCAGGCGATCTGCTACATTAAAGTGCGAGTAGTATACACGTAATGTGGGCTAAAAATAATCTCCAACTTTCCATATATTTTTTCTATTTCCTGACGTTGGATCATGAGCCTAAGTTTGAGTGACATTTGAGATTACATTATAACTATCCCTCAGCGATATCTTTTGTGCATTACACCTCAATATAATAGTGTATGATGTCAGTGTAAACTAATGACGATGCTAAAACTACGGTTGGTAAATATTATATAAGTGAATGCTAAGGTGTTAAACACAAACTAAATAACTGAAGAAGGAGAGCTAAAAAGCTTCCCTTGTCACCTAAATAGGCCTACGCACCCCCAAAACTCTCTATTTTTCCACATTTCTGTATCTAGTGACTGACGTTGAATTATGTGAGGTGAGGCCTTGACAAAAGCTCCATTTGGCACTCCTGCACCAAGTTAACAACACCCTTCCCTCCTCCTTCCACGACATGTCGATCTCCCGCTTAAACACCAAAACTGACACTGATTGAATTTCGCATATTTGTTGCCCAGGTAAGACAGGCCAATATCCATCCCATCTCCAACACTTATGAACTGCCTCTGAATCCCCCTTTCCCAGGGGGGGGGGAGGCATCTAAGACCCTACCATCCTCCCCTCTCCCGGTGACGACCAAGCGAGATGCCTGGAACCAAAGTCTGACTCAGTACTTTTTCGTTTTTACCATATCCGTGGCCTTTCCTCTAACACCACCTCACCTTCTCTAAACCTCACCTCTTCCTCACTGAGACTCAGCTGCCAGAGGCGGCTGATAGCAAACCTTTCTCTGTATTCTCCTACTTTCTCTATAATAATTTCAAAACCAAAGGCTGCTGCTGTGTATGTGTTCTCAACAACATAATCTTGCTCTCATGTTCCTGATCTTGAATCTTCTGAATTCTCTGCTCTTTGGCTTCATCTACCTTGTCATTCTTTGACTAAATGTATCTGTGTTGTTCACTTATCCCCTGATTCTACTGACTACGAAAATTCTTCGACTATCTTAACTCTAAGATGGAATGCATCCTATCAATTTCTCCTTTCTCTGAAATATCATTTCTAGGTGATTTCAGTTTTCACCACCACCTTTGTTTCTCCTCTGCTTTCACTGATGCATCTGGTGAACAAGCCTAAAACTTTCCTATCCTTAACGACCTAGAGCAGCTTGTACAGTGTCCTATCCATATCCCAGACCTCCATGGAGAGAGTTCCAACATTCTTGACCTCTTCCTTACAACCAATCCTTGTAGTTACTGTGTTAATCTTTCCTCTCTGTTGGGCTACTCCTATCACAACCTAGTGACCATAACCTGTCCTATCACTCCAGTAAGGCCTGTGGACCCTTCCATGAAGTGGTGGCTATGGCATTTTGGAGCTATTGGGTAACCCTCGGGTAGTACTTCTTTGATTTTTACTGGAATGATTATTGTTTACATGGCCGATAGCCATCTGAGTGTGTCTTCCGCATTACAGAGGCTATTCTCTTGGGCATGGAAGTATACATTCCTTTCTCATATCCTTTGAATAATGCAAAAAAAAAAAAAAAAAAAAAAAGGTTTAATCACGCTTGTTCTAACGTTCTCCACAACAAGGAGATGGCCTGCAAAAGGTAAACCAGAGTCAACCCATTCCTGAATCTCATCTCTTTTATGTTTTTTGCCTGGAATCGTGCTAAGTCTGTTATTCACTTTTCTACAGATTACTTCATTCGTACTAATTGCTCTGAAATCTCCAACTCGAATTCTTCCTGCTCCTTCTAGCACCTTGCCAAAACATTTCTAACAACTTTACTTCATCATCCTTTTCTTCCTTTTTTCCACTCTGATGGCTCTGTAGCTATTTCTTCTGCTGATAAAGCAGAACTCTTCACTTAGAGTTTCTCCTCTAATAGCACTTTAGACAATACCGGTGCTGTTCCTCCATCACTTCCCCATCTGACATCCTCATGACCGACATTAAAATTTCCTCAGTTGGTGTATTTTTTGCCATCACTGGCCTCAGTACTAACAACGCATATGGGCCTGATGGAGTCCCTCCTCTTGTCCTCAAGAACTGTGCTTCTGTGCTTACACCCTGCCTAGGTAAACTCTAGCATTTGTCTATCAACTTGCACCTCTCCTTCTTGCTGGAAGTTTGCTCTCATTCAGCCTGTCCCAAAGAAGGGTGACCATTCTCAGCCTTCTAACAATCGCCCAATTGCTTTAACATCCTGTATTTCAAAAGTTTTTGAGTCTATTCTTAACAAAACTCAAAGCACCTTTCCTATCACAGCCTTTTTTCTGATCGTCAGTATGGGTCCGTCATGGACACTCCACTGGAGATAATCTCACGTACTTTTCAAACTCCTGGTCATCCTCCTTTCGGAACTTTGGCGAAAGTTTTGCCATTGCACTTGACATCTCAACGGCGTTCGATCGAGTCTGGTATAAATCTGCAATTTCCAAACTGCCCTCTTATGGTTTCTATCCTTCTATCTGTGCCATCATCTCCAGGGTATTTCCTGATCGTTCTATAGTTGCTGTTGTAGATGGCCACCATTCCTCTCTTAGAGCTATCAATAGTGGTCCTATCACCAACTCCCTTCTATTCACAAGACCTTCTAAGCTGTACATATAACCCTATCCACTCGTACGCTGATGACCCCACACTTCACCTTTCCATTCTCTTCTTGCAACGTCCATCTCAGCAGTTGCCTCAAAAAACAAGAAATGAGGCCATGGCATGTATAATATCTGACTTTCTTCATACCTCTGATTGGATAAAAGTAATCTTGCTGTTTTTAATGTATTAAAATCTCAGTGTTTACGTCTTTCAACTTGAAAAAATATTCGGCAGAAGTATCATTAAAATTTTAACAATATTTATCTGATTCCAGTGTCATCTTTAAACATACTTCTGGTTTCATTCTCTCGGGATATAACTTGGAGTGACAAATTACCTTTCTTAAAAAATCTGCTTCCAAGAGATTGGTAGTGCTAAGCCGACTCTGTGCCTTGTTTACCCCTACATAGTTGTTGCCTTTATACACGGGTTTTATTCGTTCCTGTGTAGAGTGCAACTCTCATGCGTGGAGAGGATCCCCACATGCAGCTCTTATTAACAAAGTGGTGTCAAAGGCTTTCCGTTTCATTAACTCTCCTCCTCTTACTGGCTCCCTTCAACCTTTGCCTCTTCACCACACTGTTGCATCTTTATCTCTTTTCTATAGCTACTTCAATGGTCAGTGCTACTCTGAACTGTCTACTTGCGTCCCTTCACCACTACGGCGAGTGCATAGCACCTGTCTACCAACAAACTCTCATCCCTTTTCTCTCCAGCTCTCTAATCCATATTTAACTGTTACTCTCAGTCCTTCATGTATGCAATTGGACTACTCCCGAACTGTCTCCCTCTGTCTGTATTTCCTACTGCCTATGATCTCCAGTCTTTCAAACGCAGCGTGTCTACGCATCTCGAAATGAAGAGATCTTGAATTTGGCTCTCTCTTATCTTGTTTTTGTTTTTTTCTTGGAGGGAACGATTTTGCGGGCTCTCTGCCTTTGGCTCCTTGATTCTTACAAAAGAAAAAAAAACTCTTCAGCCATTCTTCTCAAGTCGCTCACACATTCACTCTCACACCTTACTTGACAGTCTTACGTGAGTACTTTTTCGTCTTTTATTCTCCTTGCGTGTTCATATATATATATATATATATATATATATATATATATATATATATACACACACACACACACACACACACACATGTATATGAGAGAGAGAGAGGGGGGGGAGGAGGCAAGGTAATTTGAAAAACAGGTTCATTTGTATCTTTTAAGTCTTTTCTGGTTTCCATTTCGAGAGGACATATCTCTCTTTTGTTACATCATTGGCATCTGTCTATACTCGGCCACAGATTCCATTCTGTCGTATGGCTCTTCTTAACCAGTTATCATTTTCTTTGTATATGTTTTTTTTTTTTTTATGTTCTATTGTTGCGGTTCACACACACACACACACACACACACACACTCACTACTGGTCCAAACTGTGGAACTGAAAAAAAAAAATAATAATAATAATAACCACTGTATTAATTTCTCCATTCATTTCCTCTGTCAAATCGCCTGTTGCAGGTCTTGTTTTCGGGAAAGACTGGGACTTAACAACCATTGACTGTCTGCCTTAATGACCGTAGCTCAGTAAACAGGCAATAATCTTACCCTTCTCATCCTTCTCTATTCGTCTTCGGGCCATTTTTTCAATAGTTTTGGACACATTGCAGTACTTTTTCCATCGCGACTTATTTTGCATATTACACTTCACTCGGCCTGCGGTCCTACCGGACCCAGGTTCAAATCCCCGCTGGGGCAGGGAACAGTATAAGGATTTGAATTTCATGTAAAACAGACTTTACCGATCTACCAGAAGACCCGCCGGCATGTAAAAATACCCCCGCTAATACTAATACACCAGTCCTGTATGAGACAGCCCTAGCATGTATTCAATATGGACGGTGGGTGTTAGCTCCGAAGTGGTGACATGTAGAGGTGTATGGTATGTAGGAGGACTACTGGGCCTTGGGAGCAGGCTATGAAGCCTATGCCCAGAGTCGAGCACACACACACACACACACAAAACTCTCCTCATGCATGGTACTGATGTAAACAATCCCGATATTATTGCAGTGGACATAATATGTAGAATAAGTCGTTATGGAAAAGGTACTACTAAGCCTCCAATGCCACACATAATAAGGTCCTAAGCTGTCATCTAGTTGAAACTTACCACATCACCATGGGAATTTGGTTTTTTCATTATCATCATTATTATTGTTATTATTATCATTATGATTTTGATTATGATTCAATAATAATAATAATAATAATAATAATAATAATAATAATAATCATTATCATTATTATTAATACTCATTTTCAAACTGCCATATTTCAAAGGCTGTTTGCCCTAGAGCCTTCACACTTGGTCAACGTAGTCGGACAGCTTTCCCCTTTGTTTGGCCAAATATGGTGGCAGTCAGTCAACTGGATCTTCGAATATTACCTGGAACACAGAAAAGTGAGTCAGCCACGCTATCTCAAAAGCCTTTTATGCAAGGAAGCTGAAATTTTACTACAAAATAGCCTTAAGGCGGACGCAGGGTCGAAAGGAGTATGGTGCTAATCGGTTGATTGTTCTCTGAGATCGGTTTGGATATTTTTTTTTTTTTTTTTTCGCTTTCCCGGGTAGTCCGGATGACACCTAATTTTCCATGAAAGACTTAAGCTCAATCCACCAAACTTGGTGGATTTATAGACTGATGACCTAAGATATCATGCACAAGATCAGTGTCTGTGACCTCGCCTGGGGTAGAAAAATGGGAATTTTCCAGGTACTCCGGATGTCACCTAATACTCCCTGAAGGATTAAAGCTACAGCCACCAAACTTGGTTGACATAGTCTATGGTGACCTAAGGTGACATGCACAAGATCAGTGACAGTGGCCTCAAGGTCCCTGTATAGCTCGGCTTCTAGTAGGCAATGGCTGTGGGAAGTGTTATTTATCAAAATTCTCCTTCGATAATTTTACGGTGTTCTAGTTCTATATTTGCATAATCTTGCTATCATTTCCCTTATCCATTTCATCCGTTTGCCAAACAATTTTAAGGTGAATTAGGCTAAGTAAATCGCTATGGAAGAGATGCAACGAAGCCTCCTAACCTCACCATAACGCATCCCTAAGCCTTGTTTTTCTCTATTAATCCTTATCAACGTTCGTCTTCTACTCTCCTTTGTCTCATTATTTGTTTGCCTCTTCCCTCTTACCCACTCAGCCCCACTACCTGTCCTGCCTCACGTACCACTTGAGGCCTCATCATCCAGTTAAGTGTTTGATGGGAAACAAAACTTATGAAGTAGGTTGGGATGGGAAAGTTAATGGCTGAGAGGAGAGGAGGTAGAAGGACAGACAGGGTGAAAGAGGGGAGGAGGAGACTTACTGAAAGGGTTAATGTAGGCTGTAAGCAGCACCCCCAGTTAAAATAAAAAACTCCCCACTCTAAATATAATCGTCTGACCTTAGCAAGAATTGGCCTATATCGAAAAATAGACCATGGTAGTAAAGGTATTTATACCGATCACACCCTCATCTTGTATTACGTAAAAAAAAAAAAAACATCCTGGGAAAACATTAATCAGTCACAGTGGT
>NC_136966.1:6249284-6276298 GCF_032717465.1 Coenobita brevimanus
CCTGCTGGCGTAATGCACACGATTGTACCCATTTTCGCCCGCGAGCGAGTACACCACGTCTTCCATACATCATGTGCATAGTTATTGACTTTTTATTCGCTCCTTTGTACAGTACAGCTCTCATGTAAGGGGAGGCTCCCTAGATACAGTTCTTCTCAACAAGGTGGAGTCAAAGCTTTTCGTCTGACTAACTCTCCTCCTCTTACTAGTTCCCTTGAACCTCTGTCTCTTCCTTTCCATCGCTATGTCAGTGGTCACTACTCCTTTGAACTGTCTGCTTGTATCCCCCCACCACTGCGGAGGGCGCTTAGCACCTGTCTAGGAGCAATCTCTCACGAATTTTCTGTCCAACTTTCTAATGAAAGAGTTAACCGTTTCTCTCAATCCATCACGTATGCAGCAGGTCAGCTCTAAAATTGCCTTCATCTGCCTGCATTTCCTATAGCCTATGACCTCCAGTCTTTTAAATGCAGTGTGTCCAGGCATCTCAAAATGAAAGATCTTGAATTTGGCTCCTTATTATTTTCTTATAAGGAATAATATGCTGGCTTCTAGTCTTTGGTTCCTTCCTCCTTGCATAACACACACACACATACACACACACACACACACACACACACACACACACACACACACACACACACACACACTGACTCGCATGTGCGCGGACACCAGGAATTAAAAGAGGTTCATCATTCACATTAAAACCCCTTAACCCATTAGTGCCCAGTGTCCTCAATATAGATCGGAACTGGGCATTTTCAAAATCTAATAAAGAAGGGAACCCCGAGGTAAGGATCTATGAGCTTCGCGACTATGAGCCGACAGGCGGAGGGCAGTACGTTTAGCACCCTTCCAGCAAAATCTCTTGCACAGGAAATCTGGGAGCCAATGGGTTACACAGAGTGAGTTTTTTTTTTCTTTTTTGCGGGCAGCATTTGTCAACTGTGGATGAATATTTACTCAACAGCAGGAAAAGTGATGCAATATTCGTCACTCGACTCTTTAATCTATTCAGGAGAGTAAGACCTTTTTATTCCAACTGGGCTTCTGCCAAACGATTCTATACAACTCTGGATGGATTTCCAGTAGCGAAAGGGTTCATGAAGGCTGTTATATCCCCTCATGGTCAAGAAAGCATATATAAAGACTGATAGCATCGTCAAGGGATACCACAGATATGTTACTAAGTACATAATTGGACTGAAGGGTCAGGGATACTACGAATGAGCTACTAATTACATCACTGGATTGATAGTGTTAATTACGGTATAAACTGTCCGGTCATGCTACCTTTTGACATGATCATCATTACCCCAGTATGTTACCTTAACTCCTTCAGTCCGATTACGTGTTTTCAATGTATTCTTGTTGTATGAAGACGATTTTGTTTAGCAGAAGAGAGAGAGATTTTAACTGAGGGGGTTGGATACGGTCTTCAGTAACCACAACCTAGTAAGGGGTCCTCTCTACAATAAATATAAAAGCCTCAAGACGGAAGAAGCAAACAGAAAAAAAAAAAGTGTCCTCGGAGTGACGGAATTACCAGTAAGTTTTCCTGTGGCTAAATACAATCGTCAAGCGGCTGCAAAAATGACTTGAACACGATTCGGGGGAGACAGAAAACACTGATATATAATCCAGTCATAAGATGCACTGATTATTCCTACAGGACATCACTCAGTGTCCTTTATGCCACTAGTAATGTATCACTGTCAAGTAACGCTCTTTAGTGATGTTCATCTCATGAGGCAGATGAACAGCCGACAACAAAACTCCTGTCGCCTCTAATGTTTTTTCTCCATTGACTTTGGCAATAAGCTTCAGGAATCCGCAACAAGTGATATTGATGACTTTATCTAGCCATGGGTCATTTGTCTTTGGTGTCGCTTGCTTAGGATTAACGAGACATTATCAGAGTTCATGGAGAGAAAATCAGAAGCAGTAGAACTTATGTTGCCCACTTTACAGTCTCCTGCACTTTCCAGCCAACAGTCAGGCTTCAAAATTCGAGTAGTGTAGCAACGCTGTCTCTGTTTGTATTCAACTGGATGGACTTCTTTATGGGAGACATAGATAATGTGGAATCTAGATGGCTTTTAAACTATAGGACAAGTATTCTGGATTAAAATATACTGCCAGAACCTTGAAGCCTGCGTGTAAACAAAGAACTGGGGGAGGGGGAAGGCATCATTGTGCATCAGTGAGAAGAGTGTCTGTGAATGTCCTTCTTACTCGTATTGTGGCGAAATACTGTGGCTGATAAAAATAAACATACACAGAATGTTATAAAAATAAGTAACTGTGTAGCAGAAAAAACTACCTCATCATACACACTGTCACACTACACACTGCCATACCACACACTGTCATACTATGAACTATCACACCAGACACAGCAAACCTCACACTACCACACAATACACTACCACAGTGCACAATGCCATGCCATATCACTGATCGTATTCTCAACCGCTTTGAGGATTTCGAAGCACCTCTCAAATGCTATTTTTTCTGCACAGTATCCTCGTATATGCTGTTGACGCAAGCTGTGTCTGTATCACAACAAATACAGATTACAAAAGAGACTTACTGTAAAGTGTAAATAGACAAAACAACAGCTAAGAAGGATGTGTCGCGAAATCTCCTATGATGTTTAGAATATGGGCCCATGTCATGTCACGCACTACACTGCCACACCACACAGCACCACACACTACAAAGAAAAATGCTAACGAAAATTATGTCCTAAAGATGCAAAGCGCAGAGGAATACTGAGGACATCAAGAGTTGTCTGTAAGTGGTGGTAGTAAACAGATAGCAGGAGGAAGTGAGGGACAGAAGCGATAAAACAGAGCTGGACGTGTTATACAGGCAGTTGGAAGTTAATACCACGCATGAACAAGGTGATACGTGGTCGTGTTTGGGAGGTGGTGAGAGTGGTGTGGATGATTGTGGGTGCGGGTAGGGATGAGATGGAGGTGTGGTTGGAAGGTTGTGACTGGAAGGTGTTACACGGACGCAGGCAAAATGAAATTAATTCCTCGGATAAACAGGGTTATAGATGGTCGTGCTTGGGTGGTGTTGAGTAGCTGTAGGTGGGGCGATTATAGGATGCTTGGTTGTGACGTGAAAGATGTGGGTGAGGTGTGGGTGTGTGTGGAAAGCTCTGGGTGAGAGGTCTGGTCTGAAGGTGTGAGGTGTGGATAAGATATGAGTGTTGCTGTAGATGAAGAGTTACAGGTGGGAGGTTAGGTTGTGAGGTGAAAAGTATGAGTGAGAGGCATGACAGTGTGTGGGAAGGGGTGCGGCTGTGGTGATGTGTGGTGAGATGAGTGGGTGAGAGGTGTGGCATAAACGTAGCGTGATGCAGAAGTACGTATGGTGTTGGAAGGTGTACAGTATAGGTAGGGTGGTGGTGTATCAGGGAGATGAAAATATTCCATCAGGTGGGAAGAGTAGTCTAAGTGTGAAGTAAGGTGTAGGTAGTGAAATAAAGAGTGGGGTGGGTGTGAGTGAGAGGTTTTTGGGATGTCATGACAGTAAAATATAAGATGAAATATATGATGTTGTGTGACTAGGGTGAGGCGAGAGGTGAGGTGGCAGGATGTGAAATTTGACACTGCATGGAGTTTTAAAAGATGGACTGTTGAGTCAAATAAGTAAGAAAAAGATAAAACGGTGGGAACTTTGAGGGATGTGCTAGGCGAAGTACTGGAAAAAAAATTATCGCGTTTTATACAGTTACCACTGAATACATATTTTATTTTATTGAACACACACACACACACACACACACACACACACAGATTCCATAATACTTATTTATTTATTTATTTTTTTAGGTTACGATAGACTTCGACCTACAGGTGTTAGACGTAGAGTTCATTCGTCCATCTGGTATCAGGGAATGCTGTTAACCTAATTAAAAAATCTAGAAGCAGAAAAAAAAGAAAGAAAGAAAAGAAAAATATGGAAAAATGCATACTCGGATTCAACAGTAATATTTCCTACTTTCCCAGTATGTTTTGAGAGAGATTCCGTCTAGAAACCTTTATATCACTTTTTTTTTTTTTTTTTTTTAAGATTCGGTTCCTAATTAGGTACGCATGAATGGCGTAGTGACACCTGTATGGATTTATCAAGCCACCACCTGGACCTGGTTTACAATTTACGACCATTATAAAGCCGGGATTTATGGCATTCCCGCAGTGGATTAATTTTAATTTGGTGGCATTGACGAACTTGGAGAGATGGGGTGTAATGTGTGTGTGTGTGTGTGTGTGTGTGTGTGAGAGAGAGAGAGAGAGAGAGAGAGAGAGAGAGAGAGAACGTTAATAGAGACAAAGAAGTGGGTACTGGGGATGCAAGAATGTAAGCTTATGCAAATGTGAGTGTTTGAATGATAGGATACACTGAGGTGTAAGTGGAAAAGAGAGTGATGATAATGATGATGATGATGACTAGAGGCTGGAGAAATGGAGTGAAGTGAGAGATAAGAAAAAAAGTGATGGAATCGGGGTGTGATGTGTTGCTAAACCTTTCAGTCCGTGGATGTTTCTTTATGGCTTATTCTGCTGCTACCAGACGATATATATATTTTTTTCATACTAAAAGAACATCCTGCAGTTCGACAAGCCTATCAAAAACTGAATAAAATGTTAGGGAAATAACAAAAGAATATGACGTCCTTGGATTGAAAGAAATCCTTTCCCTACGAAGACGTGTTTTCATTTCATTCTTGCTCTGCCATGAAGGCCATATTCAGCTTAGAAGAAACAAACTGAAGAAGTTAGATACAGCTTTTATTAATTCTTTTAAAACTAGAAGTCTTTCCAAGCTTGAATAGTATTATATGTGGTGATAAGGATAAATATCAGATGTCCTCGGCTTCAACGGATTTATAAATGCTGTATCTAACTCATCCAGTTTAGACACTGTCTCCTACGCTGAGTTATAGCATCAGGAGGTTGCAAGAATAGAAAAGAAAAGACCACTTCGGGTTGCAAACGTTAGATTTGCATGAGGAAGACTATCTCCAGTCGTAAATACCTGCATAAATTGTCGTTGCAAAGTTAAAAGATTTACAGAGAGTCCTAGTGATATGCTGCCTTTTTGACGCTTTTTATCTACTTATATATTTATCTCTCTGCCTACCTATACTTCTCAACATCGTTTATTATCTGCTTATTTACTTGTTTATTCATTCACTTGTTTATTTAGTTTTTTATTCATCTATTAATTTATTCGGTAATAAATCGATGAAACAGTAAAACGGTTTACAATACTTCGACTACCATCTGTAAAGCTGATTGGCAACATCTTGTAAATTTCATCACCAGATGAATGGAAAAGGTTGTACTTAATATTCTGGAACTCATCCCTGACATGTAACGATAACCAGCGATGGAGAAGATGACTTGAGATGAATGCTTATTAACTGCTCGAAGGTTATCAGTGCAGACAGTCAATTTTGCCAAGTCATAACATTCACCAGGAATATGACATGCAACAGTCGAACTTTATCCACTAATCTGCCTGGCCTGGGTACTGAACTCGGGTTTTTCCAGTTCCGGGTTATATGTGTTAACCAGCACTCCTAAAAGAGCCCATTGTCTCATCGAACGTTTATATGCTTCCAGACAACATACACTGCGTCTGTCGCATAAGCGTGAGTGTGTCGTCGGCTGCATCACTCCCATATAACCGCTCAGCATACTTTCAAGGACAGAGGTTAGGATAAACAAATGGGCACTGTGGCTTATACGAGCTACCATAAACTGCGGCAACAAGTGGACCCTTAGAATATAAGAGTAAGGGTCTTCATGCGACTTACAGAACCTAAAGGGAAATAATTAGCAGAAGTCGCTTTCAAAATTCATAAATTTTTTTTTCACTCTTCATCTGTGGCATGGTTTTGGGATACAAACCCTTTACGGAATTGGAAACATGGATGAAAACCTTCAGGTTAATACTGTTTTTATCTTTATCTCCAGTTGGTTGTGAAGCCCGGCCTAACACATCCCTTTTCCTCAGTACAGGTACAGAGCACTATTTTTGTGCCTGCTCGGAGACGTGTCTTTGTGACGCCAGAGTTCCTTAACTCACCAGGAACACCCTGGGTCTGACAGACCCAGACGACATGTCCGTGCTCTAGTTCAGGAACTCTAGATGCCTGGAATCCCTATCCTTCTCAATAGCTTTCTAACTTTTTGTGCACAGGCAAGGTGTAGAGATGTTAGGCTACTTTCGGCTCTCTCCCAGTTTTTGCTTTATATCACTCATAAGTTGCATTTTGGGTCTGTGAGACCCACGTGTACCTGAGGAGTAAGGTGCACTTGTTCTCGTTTGCAGGCTGTTTTCTATGCTGTTTGGGATCCACTCCTCTCATCATGAAGGACCTTCATTTCCTCAAGCTGTGACACAAGTGCTAAGCTCATAGTGTTTTTTGTTTTCCTAAACGGTTACTGCCAAAAAAAAAAAAAAAAAAAAAAAAAGTACTTTTTCTCAGTATTTTTCCCATTGTTTAAAAATATGTAGCATTAAGTGAATCAAAACCAATTTGCATATTTTTGCAGTTGATAAGACTTTATAGATTGTAAGATATTCAGGAATTCACTTAATGAAACATTTGTGCAAATACAGCATATTTATATGCCTGGGTCTGACAGTCTCAGGTGTTCCTGAGATGTACTCAGACCTAAGCACGTCTCTGCAGGCCGCCATAGTCAAACCTGTGACAGAAATGAAAACAGCACTTGAGTTGTTATGTTTTCAACAATACTTCCAGTTCTGTAAGGCTCTTACATTTCAAACCACGGCATAGGGTTATATGTCCTAAAAACACCTTTAGTAGTAACCCCGTTGTTTATGTGGTGATATCCTTAGCAAAATCACGATAGAGATGGATATTATTAGTGTCCAGGTGGAGTATATTGATGTCTGTTTGGGACCATATTATTGTTTTTCTGATTACTCGATGGACTCACGTGTGTCACAGTTAAGGATGAGAAGTAACTAGCATAAAATGAAACGAAATTTTTCGTCCCACGTTCAAAGTAATCCTGTCACTATGACGACTTCTTTTTTACGGGTTTATCTTGCTATTTCCAGCCGATTTGATTCAACTTCGGAAGGATCTCTCGTATTAATGACTAAAAATGGCAATATCTGACCCCCCCAGGTCAAAATAGTTTTTCCAACGCTGAATGACATCATCTGACAGTAGCAAAAATAAGACGAAAAGTACCTTGTCGGATTGAAGGTCTTAAGTAAATATTACACAATGAATTATTTTGACGTGAACAGTAAGTAAGCGAAATAAGAAGTAAATACAGCAACTTATAGTATGAGGGAACAATGGGTTATCAAAAATTATTTACTCAGATTAAGACTTTGTGTACATAAAAGTCTCTTAATACTTGCCTACATTTGCAGCGGAGAATAATATGAAATAAGGAACAAAGAACCAAAAAGCTGGATAAATGTTGTAGGGTATGCAACTGTATGATGGAACAAAGCGTCAGTACAGATGATATAAGGTAAATAACATTAAGACGATGCGTAGATGAAAACTTGTCTCCACTTACCCACATCTGCAACAAAAAGTAAAATATGATAATGGACTGTACTGATGATATCTTTAATGGGGACCAGGGAGTGAGAGTTCAAATGACTACTTCTAAATAATATAGACAAACTTTATGAAAGACAGTCAAACTAGTATTTAAGAAAAGACGACTAAAGCTCGTTCCCAAGAACAGGATAGTTATTTAGAAAATTAGCGTGACTTTTCAAAGATCAGTCAGAAGATGAGTCTTATTTCTCACACTAAAAATACTTGTATAATTCGTGGAGCAACTATGTAAAGTATATCAGATTTCAGGTAAAAATATTAATAAAAACTAGAATTCCGAAATTGCTGAAGCAATATTAAAAGAACTCCACATTAGAGATGAAAATAATTGTCATCACTGTAGAGCAAATATTAAGGTATTTTTGGTATGACTCAACTTATTTTAGATTTTGACTTGTGACCTTGAGATCAAGGTCGTCATTCATACTATGCACATCATGTTCACTCATGACTCACAACATTTCCACCGACTTTGGTCAAAATCGGTCAAATACTTTCCGATTTAACACTTTCAGGCACGAAGCAGCCATTCTGATTACCCTCAGTATCTCAGAACGTATTTACTGGAACTCAATATCAGTACCCAAGTGCACTAGTATATGTTGACGACTACATACTGGAAGATTTGCAAGGCAATCGATTCAGTAGTTATTGCTGCACAGGAGAACAAAAATTGAAAAAATAACATAGAGGGCGCTACTGTGGAGCCAGTGCTAGGATTTTTTTTTTTTTTTTTTTTTTTTGTGCCCAAAGAAGCCTGCAACCAAGACTTTATTTTTTAAATAACCGATCAGAGAAAGGAAAAGCAAATGATTAAAAAAAATAAATCCATACATCAGATTACAGGTGTCTTCTATTCATATAAAAAATCTGTAACAGTTGGACTTGAACAGCCGTATAGGTTGAAGTTTGGGGGAAAACCACTCTGGGGAAGCGAGCTCCAAAGAGATGCAGTTGGGGGAATAAAAGAATTGTGGGAGGCAGAAGCTCTGCAATATGGCAATGTCACAGCCCAGTCATTCCTGAAAATTTCAAGTCTCTCTCTCGAGTGGTCTTGGAAGGCCAGCCTTCTAGATTCCCCCCCCCCCCCCGCCCCCCCAAAAAAAATGATATTTACAATATCAATATGAACTCCACAGAAAGTGGAGCTTTTAATTATTTGCTTGATAGAATGATTTTAGGGAAATTAGTTAACCTTCTGCTAGTTTTAAAAATCTGATCTCTGTTATAAAAATAACAGAATTTCTCTTACTTTTATTACAGTTATAGGAAAACTGTTTGATTTCAGCTGGAAGAAAATTAGCATTATGGTGGAAGAAGAAAAGATGCAGTACTATGTCGTGACAAGAGGGGAAGTTAGTGAGGAGGGAGATAAATGACCGGAGATACTTTTAGTCAAGGCATCAGGCAATACATAGACAAACCAAAAGGTTGATTGATTTATTGGCTGGTTAGTTTATTGTCTGGTAGATAGACAGATAAATAAATAGATACACACAGTGCGGTGAGTAAAGCTGTCACATTATTTCCATAACATATTGTGCACTTAACTGCTGTACCCACAACTGTACCCACATTTGTACTCCAAACCTCTGCATAGTAGCACACCATTTCCCGTTACCAATATACGCATCTATGTGTAAACATAACCACAGTCACAACCATCATCATCATCATCATCATCAAAATACTCCTTTTTTTTCTCATCCATGGATGCATATCGCTGTCATATATTTATAACAATACTTGCGCCTGAGAGACATTTTGACCAATAACAATACTTCATTTTGTTTCTCTCTCTCTCTCTCTCTCTCTCTCTCTCTCTCTCTCTCTCTCTCTCTCTCTCTCTCTCTTTAATGATGTGTGAATGACTGTGTGGTCCATTAACTAGGTATGTTGTTGTTTCACCCACATTATCGTTCACTCTTTCCTTGTTTCTGGATATTATCTCATTCCATCTTTAGGTTCGAATGAGGGGTCAGGATGATGACAACAATAATGAAAATGATGATAATTATTTTATCGTCCCCTTTTGTCCTGTCGTATGAAAATTTCCATGTCAGTTTTTTTCTACATTGCAGCGTGTTTCTTTACGATGTTATCCTTTTTTTTTTTTCTTCTTCTTTTTTCCGACTTGAAGGCATTAAAAGTACGACAGAACCTTTCTTGTAGTGATTCATATCCTTGAAAAGAGCTTCCTGTACTTGGGTCAGCCAACCTACTGCAGCAATCCTGTTAACTTTCTGACAGATGTGTGTTTCTGGGTGATGAAAGAAATCGTCCGTCGGAAGCCGGAGTATAATTAACAAAGTTCATCATAATGTGCCAAAAGTTAATAACAGTGCTTTTGAATATTTATGATGCCCTAAACCTCTCTTAAGTCTAATCAAATAGTCTAACGTTAGCTGAAATGCAATGCACAGCAGGATACATCAGAGCCTAAAGTCACGGACACATTGGTGGTGGACAAGTGCAGACAGAGAGGGTGGGAGGCTTTGCATCACTGTAACCCATAAACAGTACTTGGCCATGCTGGCAGAGGGGGGGGAGTTGGGGGGTTGGACAACAATGGGATCTTAAGCATGTCGACACGAGAAAAGTTGACAATTAACTTCTCTTGCAACAAAGCATGTGGCTAGTTGCATAAGATGAATACTGTGCAGCTCATGGTCGATGTTTCATTCACACCCGTCTGGGATGCATTCCACACCCAACACAGTGACAAAGCATTTATTACACTGCCTTGGTAGAAAACTGAAAATAGCTCATATTCATATACCATATCAGGCCGCCCTAGCCCCCGATCACCAACGCCCACCTGCATCCAGTGTGACCTCAGCTAAGGTGGCTATGAACTGCACTGTATCCAATTTATGCTATTGCCCACACGCCTGAGGTCACTTGCTCACACAACATTTGGAGACAACAAAGAAACCACCACCACAGTATACAAACAATATATACGTTCAGTGATGAATTATGCAAGCCTTGCTTGGGCTTCTAACCTCACTAAAACACACTACAACACTCTACAGACCATACAGAACAAGGCCCTAGAAATAATTGCAGGCTGCACAGCTACTACAGCCACAGACCACCTACATCAAGAAACCAAAGTCCTCACAGACAAGGATCACCTAGACATGAGAGGCACCCAAATTCTCGCTGCAGCCTCCACAAATCAACAACATCCATTACACTACATGGCAACACACCCACACACACACACCAAGGAACATCAAAACAACACCCAGCACACGATATCATACACAGATACTGTCCTCTCTCCCCCCTCGCCCGTCTCAGACCAGCTTCCAGAAGCATATCCATACTCAAATCACTCGCCGCTCCATTCAGTCACTTAAAGACAACACACAGCTGCATGCATGGCCTCCTGATATCCACCCCTCCGAATTCTATCTCCCCCGTGAGGACAGGGTCCACCTGGCCAGGCTGAGATGTGGAGATCATCCAGCCTTCTTAAGTTACCAGAAGAGGCTGGACGACTCCGTCGCTAATGCATGTCCAAAATGCAACACAGCACCCCATACTATTAAGTACATTATGGAAGACTGTATTGCACACAATCACCTACGCCAACAACACAACATACACTACCTGAGAGCTCTGTGGGAAAGTCCGGTCTCGGCCATGGCCTTCCTTAGGGACTCGGGGCTGTTCGGCCAGACTGCCTAGGGAACAACAGCTACTACTACTATTGTCTACACGGTTTGAAATAGGAAAAGATAGTTTTCAGCTCTTCTCACATTGATCTTGCTAAGGGCCTGGACACATTTGCCCCCGAACATGTGATCGTCAAGAGGAAACGAGGCTCAGGGGTGGGTCCAACGTTCAGACACGAATACTGAAGCAGCTCTAACCCGATGCTTCGTTTCGTCTTGTCGATCACATGTTCGGGGGCAAGTGTGTCCTGGCCCTAAGGCTCGCGTTCTGGCCCTTCCCCTGCTGCTGCCAGTGTGGCCACGTTTATAGGTTACAGTGAATCAAAATCATCTCTCCTTACCCACCAACTTCCGCGGCCTAAGGGTTAACTTGTCTTTACGTCGTGACGCATTCACATGCCCTTCTGCCTCCCTGTGCCTGGAGTCTACACTAATAGCGATACTTGTATGGATGACGGTGTAAGTGAACTTCTTCAAAATTCAGATGCATCCCTACATAAGGTTTCAAACAGCCGTCTGCATGTATATTAGTTGACTGAAAAAGCAGACACTGAGAGTCTAACACAGTTTCTGCAAATGTTACGTTACCACGAAAAGTTTTACTTGGATTTTATACGGATGTAGTCTGCCATCCCTTCCGAATTAATGAGACAGGAACTTATGAACGACAGAAGCGGTGGCATCTTGGCAGCTTCATTTGTTCACAGAAATATAAGATTTCTTGAAATTACATTATATGTACTTTTGATACGTCTTTTTGCATGGATGAATTATACCTACATTATTGAAGGTGTTAAGTGGGGAGATACAACAGTGTTGGTTCTATGTAGATCGACTTCACTTCTAAGTTGGGCCGATGCTGTTGCAGCTCGTCTATAAACTTTTCCTATCGTATGTATAATTCTTTTCACACTGTGGGCGTACTTCATGCATTTGAACTGTTAGCATCCTTGTCATAACAATGTTCACTTGTTTTCACCCATGTAATAACTACCCTTCTTTGTGAACCATACTTGCTCTCATCATTGATCTCCTAGTTACCTTTACTGAGAGTTATTTTCTGATTTCCTCAAACAAGCAATTGTATTCCCAAGTTATCCAGGACGAAAGGTAACCCAATGAACCAGGAATGTTCTCATTATTCATCAGTTATAAAGGCATGGCCCTTTCTATAAGTCACCATGCAGTCATCTTCCTTAGTAATCCTTACACGCGGTTACCTTCATTCAGGGCATATCCTTTAGTGAAATCATTAGTTATGGAGGGGGTGGTGTCATGGGTGGCAGTGTGGTCGTGGCAGGTGTCAAGGCGGTGCTGTGACGATAATTAACAGCAACGCCACGACACCATTACTCACACACCCGACCCTGCTTACACTCAACACCTTGTACTCAATGCCTCCTCTTGGTCTTCCAACCATACTGTGTCGGTATGTGAAATACTATTGTGCGTGTTGACAAATGGCAACCATAAAGAGGGTTAATGTGAGGAACGTTTAGGGGTTTTTATTAGCAAGCTTAAGTTTAGTCTGTGGATGTGGAAAATATGAAGAATGAAAAAGATGAAAACACATGTGCGTATGGAAAATGAATGGGGAGGAGAATATTTTAGCTGCTCTATGATAAGGTCGGGAGATCTCGAGTACACAGAGAATGAAAAGTAACAGAAAAAACGCAAAGAGAGTACTGTATATTTTTCAGCAAATATCCTGTGCACGAGCGTGTTAATGATACGGGTGTGGGCTGGGGAGGGGGGTTTTGGGACCGATATATTTTGTTTGGTGTGTGTGTGTTTAGTCTAGACATATGATTACACAGAAACCTTGGCGAAACAAAGCTGACGTCATCGCCAACATGGCGGCTCCTTTCCTCCAGCCGCAAAGAATTAAAGTTATCACGTCTTGTTCAGTGCAAATGATAAATTAAATTAAAAGATTCATATACCGTAAGTTTCTTTGTACATGGCAGAGTGCACTGGCCATGTTTACCCAGAACCGACAACTCGTCTATTGCGGAATGGGGAGATAACTGATTTTATCCTCCTCCTCCTCCTCCTTTTACTACTACTACTACTACTACTACTACTACTACTACTACTAGTGGTTATAATAATGGTGCTGGTGCTCTGGTGGTGGTGTTGCTGCTACTACTACTACTACTACTACTGCAACAGCTACTACTAATACTGCTGCTACCACCTGAAACGGAAACTAGAAGGTAGGAAAAAGAAAGTACAAAAGTGGGATATTTACCTGTAGCATATCCAGCCTTATGGGCCCCGTATGAAACATCTCTCAGCACAAGGTCGTCTTTTAATGTTTGTTCTTGTTACAGCCAGGCGATTATGTTCAGCTGAGAGGCGACAACTCTTAATATGATAGTGTTATATTTATCAGTCTAACTACCGCCAGACAATTTATTCAGGTCATGATGAAGAGGATAATTCTTCTACTTCCCTTACACTGCTGTCGTATCTCCTATTTTTTTTATCTTCTTCTACAACATTTCCTCCCTTCACTACTCCCCTTTTTTACGCTCCCATCATCATTCACATTGCCACCGCCCCACACTCTGTCACCTCCCCAAGTACCCACCTCTTCTTTCCCCTACCATCTCCCGCCATCCCTCACCACCATCTTTTCTTTCCCCTTAACTTCCTGTATTCCTCACCGCCACATCACCTTCCTCCTAATCTCCTCGTATCCCTCACCACAACCACATCATCTTCTCCCTATCCTCCCCTCATCCATCACCACATCAACTTCCTCATAAACTCCCCACATCATAGACCACCACAACATTTCCTCCCTACCCTCACCACATCCCTCGTCACCGCGTCATCTTCCCCCTGCCCCCACATCCCTCATCACCGCGTCATCTTCCCCACCCCCCACATCCCTCACGACTACTTCATATTCCCCAGTCTCTCCCCACATCTCTCACCACAATCTCTCTTTCCCCCAGCCCTCTCCTCCCATTCCTTTATCTTCCCTCTGTAAGCCATACATGTGTGCGCAGATTATCATCATCATCATCATCATCATCATCATCCCTTTACTGCAAATGAGGTGGTCAGGATACGGAAACCGGAAATCTGCCTTTGATATATATATATATATATATATATATATATATATATATATATATATATATATATATATATATATTAAAAAAACTATTAAAGTACAGTACAGCTGAGTACTTTATTTGGTAAATTGTTCTTTAAGTTTTGTCATCGTCAATTCTTACAGATTATGAGAAACACGAATTTCGTAGCACGTGTTTCTTAACGAATTATAATTCCTTGTTACACTTTGAGGTTCTCTTTCATATTCATAATCACGATATTGATAGTCTGGCCCAGTAGCTTACTGAAGGATAAAAAGAGGCGTAACATGCAAAATAAATCGGTGAGGAAGAGGCTTTACGAAGGCTACAATGAGTTCTAATATATGATTCTGTTGTTGTAATGAAAGTGTCATTGGATAATGCGTAATACCTCATACTTTGCGATTTATTCTGCACAGCACACCTGCGTATCATCATGTATATCAATTTTGAAAACTATATTGATACTGAAACGATGTAAATAACATTCATAGGAATATGAGGGCGTAATATGCAACACAAATCACAGAGAAAAAGGTGGGACAAAACTACGTCACACAGAACACGGCTCAAGAACTAAAGTTCATGGCCAAAACTTCTTTTATAGTTAATGTACACCCCCGAAACATTGCTTTTTTTCTTATAGCATACGAAGACAATATTTCCAGCACATATTGGATGCAAAACCCATTGTTCAGGTCATATTTATAAAGTACTCTAAACTACTGTATGTGCACGATAAGTGGTGATAACAGTGAACTATTATCACATCACTTTGTTCATCGTATTTTGTTATTATAATACTCACTATAATTTGGGTCATTAGTGTTTGGTAGCGGTATGAATGAAGACAAGCATATACAAGCAGTCTTATACTTAAGTTAGTAGAGATTATAAATACAGTCACAGATCTCCTGAGCACAGCATCATCAAGAAGGCGAGATAACAAAAAGATCAAAGCGAGAGGGATGGTGTGTGTGACGCTCGGCCATACGGAACTCGTAACCATTCCAGACTGACCTCATACCACTCTGCTCTTGTACGATTAAGAAACACCATAATACATCCTTCTTTGACATTAGCGTGTGATCGAGTATTTTTTTTTTTTATGTAGCTACGTATCTATGTTTGTGTATGCATGTATGTATGTACTCTATGTATATATGTCATGAATGTTGACCTCACTGGGAAAACAATTGGCAGTTTACAATATAATGTGTTCGGGGACAGGAGAAAGGGATTATTACGCTTTGGTGCAGATCGATCACAGTTAAGAGCACTGCGTTACTACATGATATCCTGATCCGATTTCAATCAAACCTGATGCACACATAGGGAGAAGGGATTCGATTTCGACGGAGATTGATCAAAAGTCAAGGTCACGGGTCACTATCGAACGTCAGGCGTTGCGTCGCTGTTCGCTGAACCTTCCATTTCTAATGTGCATATTATTATCTTTAATATCCTTTTCTATATTGCTTCTGTCTTTTAAGTGTAATGTATCCAGGCATTTAGAAAAAAAAAATCTTGATCTAAGAGTTTTATGCAGCTTCTTTAGAATCTGCATTTTTCTGTGTAGTCAAAGCTGAACCACATCTTCTAAACCACATACTAGTACTTATCACCTCCCTTACTATATAAGCTCATTCATTTCTCTATCTCATATTTCCCTTCTCCTCCTTTCCTGTCTCTTATCTCCTGCTCCGCTTCGTATCTCTTATCTTTATTGTCCGGTGTCTTCTCTCTCGCTTCCCTCTCTCACATGCAGCATCCATCTTGTTATACACATTACCTGGGTAAGTATTACAGCGGGTCTTACACAATTTGCTGGGCGGGACATTACAAAAGTCATCATCTAGTAGAAAATAGACACCATCATATCTCGAATGCATTTCATACTGTCACATCAAACTGTATCATGCAGCACCCACTGTCGTATCACACAGTATCATACCTCACACACTGTCACATCACACAGTGCCATACCTTACATACCATTATATCAAACAGCACCATAGGCTTCCCTCACACACTGTCACATCACAAGGTACCATACCTCACACACTGTCACATCACAAGGTACCATACCTCACACATTGTCATATCACAGTATTATACCTCACACACTGTCGCATCAAACAGTACCATACCTCACACACTTTCACATTACACAGCAACATACCTTACACACTGTCGCACCAAACAGTACTATGTCTCACTCACTGTCACATCCATCAGTATCATACCTCACACACTCTTACACCACACAGTATCATACCTCACACGGTCATATCACTCATTAACATACCTCACAGTCATATCACTCATTAACATACCTCACACACTGTCACAACACACAGTACCATACCTCACACACACAATCACATCGGACAGTATCATACCAAACACTCTGTCACATCACACAGTACCATACCTCACACACAGTCACATCACACACAGCCATACCACACACAGTCACATCACACAGTGTCATATCTCACACACAGTCACATCACACAGAGTCATACATCACACAGTAACATCACGCAATACCATATTTCACACACTGTCACATAACACAGTATCATACCTTAATTAATCACATAACTTATCATACCTCGCCCACACTGCCACGCCACATCAAACACTACCATACTTCACACACTCTCTATCATCACACAGTACCATAACACACCCACTCCCACATCACGCTGTAACGTATCTCACACGCACAGTCACATCACGTTGTATCATACAACGTCATGTCGCACGTCATGTACACTGCGTACACTGTTACTGTACATCTCATTAAAAAAAAAAAAAAATAAAAAAAAAAAGAGAAAGATATGGCTTGGCGAGCAGCAGCCCGGACGTGGGGAGAGATGGCACCCCTTGCCAGGCTTTCGACACAGGTCCTCCCCGCGGGACTGAGGGCAGGTCGGGGAAGGCCGAAGTCACAGATTGTTTATCCTCGCCCTCGGTGCACAGTGCCACCACGGGTAGGTTTCACTCCAGTTAAGATTTGCGTTAGGTGGAATCACGGATGACACGTGTCCCTCATGCAGAATAGGCCTACACAACATAACCCACGTTATGGAGCACTGCACAACACACATGCCACACTAAGGGGAAGACACAACATCAACAGCGTAGAAAACTTATGTAACGATCCCATAGCGAAATTGGCAGTTGCTTACCTGTGGTCTGCTGGAGCCAGGCAGACTGGGGTTGAGCAACAACAGCATCTCATACTGCCGCACTACAGTAAGTTTTGTCACACTGTCACATCATACACACCCATACCCCTCACAAAGCGAGCTTCATACTTCCCACACCTTACTGTACATTGTCGTCCTTAGCACTGCCATATCACATACTGCCAGACAGCAGAGTTTCATAACAAACTACCACATCTTACACTGCTATTCCTCACTAGTGGACATCATAGCCACACACTCCTCATTACTGTGTCGTAATTACGGGCGAGCGAGCAATGTTTACTCTTAGTTAGTTTGGAAATGAGCGGCCCGGCCCGACATGGTTCCTTGGCCCGACTCGACAGGTCACTACGCTATGCGAAGTTAACAGTATTACTCCTATATGATCGTAGAGCTGCAGTTCTTTCTGCATGTGATACATTCCTCCAGTAAAGTTTTGTTACCAACTAAAAACTCACCCATAAAGGCGTAGGAACCCCTTGGAATCTCGAGTTTTCCAAAGGGAATGATCGGCTTTAATCGATGAAAGCCTCAATTACGAAATCAAAAATTAAAGATTTTCCGTTGTAACACTCGTGCTTTTTGGCATCAGCTCTCGCAGTTAAATATTATGGAGATTCCACCTATAATTTTATTGTCAGAGGGAACATTGTGTGATAAAAACGGCGCTCGCTTGCTCGTCACGCCCTCACAAGGCGCATTTTGCTGAAGTTATTTCACACTTGCCATACAGTTACACCTCATTAACATCTCAGTTACGCTTCTTACTGCTCTACGTCACACTAGCCACACCTTAACCCCCCTCTCTCTCTCTCTCTCTCTCTCTCTCTCACGTCAATGTCACATAGCTTTTTCTTGTGACTTGAGTACTTAAACATCTAGTGTTGTGGACATATATACTGCGCCTTTCTTTGTAATAACGAATGGAAACGTAACAGGAGTGACGATGAGAGACTAGCTTGAGTGTATGTGTGTGTGTGTGTGTGTGTTTAGAGAGGTGAGAGAGAGAGAGAGAGAGAGAGAGAGAGAAAAAGAAAGAGAGAGAGAGACATACAGACTGGACTGGGACAAGTAATATGTGCATGTATGTGTGCGTGCGTGCATGCATGTTTTCATATATATATATATATATATATATATATATATATATATATATATATATATATATATATATATATATATATATATATATGTATATATTTATATATATATATATATATATATATATATATATATATATATATATATATATATATATATATATATTATCAGCACTACATTGAGTGAGTGGATGGTGAGCGCCCCCACCTACCACAATATATATATATATATATATATATATATATATATATATATATATTGTGGTAGGATATATATATATATATATATATATATATATATATATATATATATATATATATATATATATATATATATATATATATATATTGTGGTAGGTGGGGTGCGCTCACCATCCACTCACTCAATGTAGTGCTACTCTTGGGTGTCTGCCCCTGTCCTCTCCTCCATTCTTCTTTCCTTCCATCTTCTTCAGTCTTTCTTTCCTTCATATTTTCCTCGTCTTTCTGCTCATGTGGGTGACTTTACACTACCTCTCTTCTGTCTTTCATTCTTTTTCTCTTCCTTCTGGCCCGTGGGTGACTCTACACTGAGTGACAAGCCAAATGGTTTCCTGTACACCAGGAAACCATTTACTATGCTGGGTGGTGCAACCATATAACCAAATTATGGAGCCTGGTGGTTTAGTAGGTAATTATTGTTGCTCCAATCGGATTGAGCCGGTGAAGGTTTATATCCAAGGGGTGATTGGGCTTTATTGCTCACGTAATGCTCCCTCCAGGGATGAGTGAGGTTGGTCACTTCATCTTAAATGTTTCAGGACCAACTGCCCTAGCCCCAGAGCTTCTACTGTTTCCTCATGGGGCAACGTAGGATTGGATGATGGATGGATGGGATATATATATATATATATATATATATATATATATATATATATATATATATATATATATATATATATATATCCGATACCACTACCGCCACCACCCATTACCATAATGAAGCCACCACCGTTATAATTCCCCGTCGTTTGCTTATCCACACCAGCACAATCAACACTGCCGGATAATCGAACTTAGATACTGGGAGTCCGGCTGCAGTAAAGGCATGCAATGCTGTGTACGCTCATCTGCATCCCGGAACGTGGTATATGTAGCCATTCAGTATAATAAAAAATTATACATACCGTCATCGAATATATAAAAGTGATTTTTTAAGGCCACTGAGTATATAAAACGTGGTTTGCACGGCCACTGAAAAATAATATCATTGCTTCCCCGTACAGTCCATTTACATTTCCGTTTTTGAAAAGTGCTGCAGCTGAAAACAAAAAAACATACATAAAAAAATGAAATTTAGGGGTGTAGTTGGATTATCGGTAGTTTTCTCCCATTTAAATGTAACTCGTTTCCTTTTCTCTGTTACTGTTGGTTGAAGATTGGGTTTTTTCACCTCCGTATGTCTGTTTGAACTGTTGTATATGGGTCTGAAGTAATTGTTTCTCCTCAATGTTTTTGTGTCCATGTTCTGTATGTTTGTCTGATTATCTATTGCCTCTTTATTTGTGCCTTTTTGTCTGTGTGCTGTCTTTTTGCCTGTCTGTCTGTCTCTGTTTAAATGCTATTTTTATGTTTGTTCATCATTTATCTCTTTTCTATTTCTATTCTTTTATCTGTAAATTATTTTATCTGTTGTCTGTATGTACGGTATATGTTTCTGTCTGTTTATGTTGTCTGTGTCGGTGTATTTGTTCTCTGCTTGTCTGTCTTGTTGTCTATGTATTGTCCCTTTTTCTGCGTTGTCTATCTGTCTGCCTGTTTTTGTGTATGTTGGCTCTTTAAATGTTTTCTATCTTTTCAACATATTAGCTCTCTCTCTCTCTCTCTCTCTCTCTCTCTCTCTCTCTCTCTCTCTCTCTCAATCTGTGATTCCACATGCTCCTTCAGTTCTCCGACATTTATGACATATCAGCTTCCCTCCCAACACCCTTCTCATTCTAATCTCTCTTCCCTTTTTTATCTCTCTCTTCTGCCCGTCACGTCCCTCCTCTACTCTCTTTACATCCCTCTCTTCTTATCTCTCCCCCTCTGTCTTCATGTCTTTACCTCTTTCTTCTCATCTAGCTCCCCTGCTTCACCCCTTACCTTCAGCTTTCCTTACAAGATTGAAATTGATTTTGCAACCCATTCATTCTCAAATGCCTTTCATAAACTGAATAACACAGTCTGAAATGTAACAAATAAACAAGTCACATTCGTGGTCAAAGAAATTCCCTACCATATTACAGTTCTCATCTGCGCGTTGCAAGTGGATGAAAAATATAAAGAACATTCCAATAGCCTTCTTATACTTGTAATCAACATGAGGTTGCTTTACGCCCTTCGGTCCGGTAACCTAGCTGCTGAAGAGGGCGTCTTCATGTTGTGACATCTATATAATTGTGTGGCTCCGTTGCCCAGTTATACAGACGTCCCTCAGCTCCTTCCATCTACCCCCAAAAGAGAAAGAAGGGATGCAGAAGGCCAGTATCAATCTTCACTCCACCGGGTTCACGTTTCAGTGAGTCTGAGGCCAAAAAGTCAACTATTGGACGTTTTTATTCAGCTTTGGACAGACTTTTCGAACTCGATGGATTAGATGTAGCCATCATTACCCGAGTCACTGCTGAGCATCATTCCGGAGATGAATATTATTACAGTATATGGAAGTAGGAAGAATGGAATACAAAACACGGCCTCACAATTAAAGGGTTAAGTGGTTTTGTTTTGGCAGAATCATTACTGGATATCCAGCGTAAGAAACAATATGAATGTTCCTAACCTTATTTTGCTCTGTGTATTTGATTAAGAAATGATACGATCAAGCCAGGAATATATTTTTACGTTGCTGCCACCAAGTGTGTACTACAAAATAGTTATCAGTGGGGGAATATTAGTGGGGGAATATTAGTGGGGGAAGTAAATCTACTTTGCGATAGGATGGTGTGTTGAGAAGTACGAGTATATATATATATATATATATATATATATATATATATATATATATATATATATATATATATATAATGAGTTTGCCAGTAATGTTGGAATGTAGTAATGCATGTAAAGATTAAGGTTTTCATTTTCTGTGTCATCGTCATCATTATCAGTATCATCACCATCATAATTTTTATCAGAAACAGTCACCAACAACTGTAGTTCTATTTTTACTACTGTGAAACGAGAAAAAGGAAAACAGTCTTGGAGTCGCCACTACCATCGTCACCATCATCCTCATCATCATCATAAAGAGCCTAAGCCCACTGTTTTAAATGATGAGAGAAAAAAGAAAATTGAAAACAAAGAGCACAATCATCAAAGTGCCAAGCAAAAATTTCGTCTCACACACACACACACACACACACACACACACACACACACACACACACACACACACACACACACACACACACTTCCTTATGGCCGTCTATCATGAACTCGTTAAACCAATGGGCGAGTTTTATCTTTATGGAAAACTTTACTCCAAAATAAGTTCAAAATAGATTATAAAAATATTATGGAAAAAAGAGAGAGAGAAGATAAGGAAGAATGAACTTTTTTTTTAATGCAAGAAAGAAGGAACCAAAGGCCAGGGGCACGCAAACCGTTCCTTCCAAGAAAACAAAACAAAAATAATACAAAAGAGAGCCAAATTCAAGATCCGTTCATTTCGAGATGCCTGGACACACTGCTTTGGAAAGACTGGAGATCATAGGAAGTAGGAAATACAAAGAGAGGGAAACAGTTCCAGAGTTAACATGTTGCATAAACGAAGGACTGGGAGTAACGATTAACTCTTGCATTAGAGAGTTGGACAAAAAAGGGATGAGAGTTTGTTGCTAGACGGGTACAACGCGCCCGTCGTAGTGGTGGAGGAATGCAAGCAGACAATTCAGAGAAGCAGCGACCATTGAAGTAGCGATAGACAAGAGATAAAGATGCAACAGTGCAACGAAGAGACAGAGGTTGAAGGGAATCAGTAAGAGAAGGAGAGCTGACGAGACGAAAAGCCTTTGACTCCACCCTATTGAGAAGAGCTGTATGTGGGGAGCCTCCCCACGCCAGAGAGTTGTACTCTACACAGGGGCGAATAAAACCCGTGTATAAAGTCAACATCTGTGCAGGGAGCCGAAGGTACGGAGTCGGCTTAGCACACCTAATCTTTTGGAAGCAGATTTTACAAGAGATACAATTATGATCTTTCCAAGATAAGTCCCGAGTAAGATGAAATCCCAAGCATGTTCAAAAAGGATGATGCAGGGTTGAGCTGGATATTATTAAACATTAATGGGTACTCCTGTGGAAGATTGTGTCGGGTTGATAGGGGTGTAAACTGATTGTAAGTTATGAGATGGTCCTTCTGCAGACAGAGTAAAATCGGTTGGAAAGTAGCCAGAGAGAGAGAGAGAGAGAGAGAGAGAGAGAGAAGGGAAGGTCGGGTTGTTAGAGGATGTTTGTAATTTCGTCAACTAAGGAATTGCCCTTCTTAAAATGTTAACGTGTCCGAAAGTATCCAGAATTTAAAGGAAAATCGGCATCATATCAAAGGGCGTTACAAAAAAAAAAAAAAAAAAAAGGAAAAAAGACATATCCACAATAACGAATCTTAGGGCACAAAAAACATTCTTATTATATTTTCTCTACGGGTGAGATGATTTACTTTAGGACAGAAAAGTATTGAAGGGTTTGACCGGCTCGTAACTGGAACTCAGGTTTTTCCAGTTGAGGGTTGAATATTGTAAACCTGTGCACCAACGGCTCCCTATCCCCGTTTGTTTAACATAAATGGCTAGGTAACAGGTCCGTCTGTGCTGCTGCAGTTCTCTAAATAAGTCTATGTTACAACCTGTCATAGAGAAGTACAGATTTTTGTAAAGGATCCTGACCAACTCAAAGGACACGATAAACAAGCCCCCATAACAGATAGCAATGACCATATATTATCTTATTTGTCGTGTTTACTTTGTGACGACAGTACTCACTCTAACTCTGATATGTTTGAAAGCTTTATGGGTAATGGCAAATGTACATAAATTATATTGTATACAGTAGTAATGCTCCTAGGAATTTATGAATACCTAACCCTGGGGTTCAAGCTATGTACCGGTATGGATGTTGTCAGACCTGTGGCGCTTCCTGTGTACTCCAGTGCTGTGGTTAACTCAGGCTATCTGGTGACGTATTATATTGGTTTAGTGTCACTTCTTTCAGACAATATATTGTAGTTAGGAAGAACCTCTGGTAATAAAGGGTTTGATGAAGGCTGTCTCTAGCTCATCGAGCTATGAATCTTTCTTAAGCTTTAAAAAGCCGTCTGTTAGCAGTAAAAAATAATAGAAATTATCTCTTTGAGATAAAAAGATGAGCCCCTTTAACCCAATGATATATATATATATATATATATATATATATATATATATATATATATATATATATATATATATATATATATATATATATATATTTTTTGCTTTCTTGAGAAGATTTGATTATTCTTTCAGGGACATTTGGAAAAGAAAGCTCTACAAAGGTTGTCCCCGGGAGTGCAGTTGGTCCTTGTCACAAACACTTTAGGACGCTGAGGATTTTTATTATATTCTTGCTGCCTCCAAAAGCGATTACACTGAGCTTGGTGGAAACCTGTCGTAGCGATGACGTCTCATGAATTTCATTTTTTTTTGTTGTTCGTAGCAAAAGTGGTATCGCTTAGTATGGAAATGGAAAATTAAAATGGAAATGGAAATTAAAAACCACACTTATGACTTCGTGTTGACTATTTTTTACAATCCGTAATGATGGTGGCGACAGGGTAAAGACCATTCTTCATTGGCCGTTTAAGAACGATGATATAATTATGCGTTGTACAGTAATGTGATATAAAACCGATAAATGACCTAACATTGCCTATATACCTAGGTTTTTCCTCATTAATTGCTACTACTATATTCATAGCAAGTCAATAACTTTCTTAGAATGCACGTGTCTGACAATGTTCACTCCTACTTCCAGTTCCTAAAGATAAAAACGCTCCATGTTATACAGTATTTTCCTCACCTTTGCACCATTAGTCACCTTTCTCGGTCTCCAGTGTTCTCACACAATATTATTAAAGTTTAGGGCTATTTTCTTGTCTTGAAGGAGCCCAAGAGGCCCTCCCGCCCATATAATCACTAAAAAAATATCTCATCACGAAGCTCCTCAAGTTTCGTTCGTGGCAGGATAAGTGAGGTTGAAAATGATTGAGTAGAACTAATTAAAGATATAATGGGCTGTCACACGCAGCACGCCATCAGGAGGGTCATTTTACATCCTTCAGAGCTCAGGGACGGATCTTGTATTCAATTTTTGTTTTCTCCTGATGTTTTTGTTCATTAAGCACTATGCTAGTAGAGGTTCTAAATCTTAAGCTGAATAAATCTGAGTGGAGATTAACGGAATGAAATAGGAAAAGTTGTTACTACATTAAAGGAGATGAGGGTCCCCCCCTCTCTCTCTCTCACACACACACACACACACACACACACACACACACACACACACACACACACACACACGCAATCTGTTTTGCACTATGTACCTCATACACCCTACCTTCCTCACTGGAACATCTGCTTTACACAATTCCACAGCCATCTCCTACATTTTACCTCACACTCTCAAACTTTGTCTCACACACTTTATCTCACATACTTTCCCACACACCACCTTCCTCTCCCACACTCTGCCTTACACACCATACCTAAAATACACACCATCTTCCACATCCTCCTCTGGTTCCAGAATAACCCATCACACACCATGCCTCGTTTCCTACATCTAAATCCCAGCACAACCAAAGTCGCACCCTGCTTCACATACCTACAGGCCTCGTTCTACACCGAGACTTCACCTTACACACTGTACCTAACACACTATCCTCACACCCTACTCTGGTTCCAAATAGCCCATCACACACCCTGTTTCACATCCTACATCTACGTCCGACACCCAAATTCACACCCTGCTCACACACCCCACCCTGCATTGCACACACACACCCTGCCTCTCATATCCACGCCTTGCCTACCACATCCACACCTTGCCTCCCACACCCACACCTTGCTTTATATACTGACACTTTTCCAGACACACCCACACTCCGTGTCCCACAGCCATGCTTTGCCTCCCATAACCAAACCTTGTCTCAGAGCCAATTAATAGGGTAGGAGAGGGAGGTATTTTGCAGACCAATACTGGATTTTGTGGTGGTTTGCTTTAAGCTGTGTGCGGTACACGTAGAGGAGGACTACTGGGCCTTGAAAGCAGGCTGTGAAGCCTATGCCCAGAGTCGGTCACGTAAAAAAAAAAAAAAAAAAAAAGCTGTTGAAGGCGCTCACGCTCTTCTTCTTCACACCACACACACACACACACACACACACACATACACAGCAGGACCAAATGGCGCTCAGGCTCTCAACCTAACAGACACACATCAATTTTAGTGCGCTCACACAAATGCGCACATATACACATGCACATACAGGTAACTACTTTACTCTGGCAATCGGCAGATTTTATTTTGCAAAAGGAAATCCAAAATTCTCAAAGAAAATGGTAGGTCAAGAAGAATGTGGATGGATATAATAAAACAGTTTGTGAGAGAGAAGTATGGAGAAGTTAAGGAGACTAGGGAATCGGCAGGATGATTAACTTGGCAGAACGAGAGTATGCATAAGGAAAAGATACCCCCATGACAACGGTTTGATATCCGGTCTGAACTTCCACCTGTCAGCCTCCTGACTCTATGTGACAGGTGTATCAAGAAGCGAGGATATCTATAAAAATTAAAAATATGACAGCAAAATGTATAGAAAGGCTTGTGGGAAGGAACCGGAATTGAATGATAGGTGGACAAACGTGTGGCCCACTTCATTGTCCATGTTTGTTGAGTGTTCTCCCAGTTTCATATTTCTCTTTAGCTGTTTCTGGAACCAAACTCACTCCATCTTTAGGTGGGAATGAGGGTCAAGATAATGCAGTAACTCCCCTCTCTCAGTGCAGGTTCACTCATCCATCTCCCACCGTGCCTCACCGTCTGCCTGCTCTTGCTCTCTCTCAATTGCCTATTACTCTATATCTGGCATTTTCCCTCGTCGATCACTGCTCTTACACATGACCTATGCGTTTTCCTCTCTCTATGATGTGGCAGAGATGAACCACCTTTGTCGTCGGGCTCTGCTGCGGATGTCACTGATTGCACTGCACAGTTGACT